>NW_011494889.1:690166-694210 GCF_000754665.1 Bison bison bison | reverse complement strand
GCTTCATTTGCTATTATTTTCTCCCCTTCTGAAGGCTGTCTTTTCACCTTGCTAATAGTTTCCTTTGATGTGCAGAAGCTTTTTAGGTTAATTAGGCCCCATTTGTTTATTTTTGCTTTTATTTCCAATATTCTGGGAGGTGGGTCATAGAGTATCCTGCTGTGATGTATGTCGGAGAGTGTTTTGCCTATGTTCTCCTCTAGGAGTTTTATAGTTTCTGGTCTTACGTTGAGATCTTTAATCCATTTTGAGTTTATTTTTGCGTATGGTGTTAGAAAGTGTTCTAGTTTCATTCTTTTACAAGTGGTTGACCAGATTTCCCAGCACCACTTGTTAAAGAGATTGTCTTTAATCCATTGTATATTCTTGCCTCCTTTATCAAAGATAAGGTGTCCATATGTGTGTGGATTTATCTCTGGGCTTTCTATTTTGTTCCATTGATCTATATTTCTGTCTTTGTGCCAGTACCATACTGTCTTGATAACTGTGGCTTTGTAGTAGAGCCTGAAGTCAGGTAGGTTGATTCCTCCAGTTCCATTCTTCTTTCTCAGGATCGCTTTGGCTATTCGAGGTTTTTTGTATTTCCATACAAATTGTGAAATTATTTGTTCTAGCTCTGTGAAGAATACTGTTGGTAGCTTGATAGGTATTGCATTGAATCTATAAATTGCTTTGGGTAGTATACTCATTTTCACTATATTGATTCTTCCAATCCATGAACATGGTATATTTCTCCATCTATTAGTGTCCTCTTTGATTTCTTTCACCAGTGTTTTATAGTTTTCTATATATAGGTCTTCAGTTTCTTTAGGTAGATACATTCCCAAGTATTTTATTCTTTCTGTTGCAATGGTGAATGGAATTGTAGGCAACCTTTTTTAAAAAGTAGCTTTCCTTCAGCCTTAGGACTGCGCTTTTGTGGAGCTAGTTGTCCTTTGGCTCCGTCATTGTTTTATATGTTCTTTTATGCCTGTGTTCTGTGATGACCTTTTATTCTCTTTCTTTCTCTCTCCCTCCAACCTTCCGTCCTAACCCTCAACCACATTCGAGAACTGAAGGACCTTAGATTGTTCTCTCCCCTCTAATCAAAGCTTGCTTACCCTTCGTGAGAGTTCTGAGCTGCCCAGTGTTCTTCCTCTCCCAGCAGTAACTATTGAAACATGGGTGATATAATGGGCTGCCTGGTGTTCCCCTTGTTTAGCAATTCATGTTGGAATCCTAACCCTTGGTACCTCAGAATGAGACCTCATTTGGAAACAGAGTTGTTGCAGATGTAATTAGTAATGATGATGCCATACTGGAGGGGGATGGGCTCTAATTCAGTAAGATGGCTGTCCTTATAAAAGAGGAAATTTGCACAAAGACATACAGAGGGTAAATGTAGTATGAACTTGAAGGTAGAGATCAGGGCGATGCCTCTACAAGCCAAGAACTACCAAGGGTTCCCTGCAAACCAGCAAAGGCTAGAGAAGAGGCCTGGAGAAGAGGCTTGGATTTTTCTTCACAGCAGAAGGAATCAAAACCTGCTGACTCTTTGATCTCAGGCTTCCAGCTTCCAGAACTGTAAGGCAGTAAAGTTCTGTTGTTCCAAGCCCAGTTCATGGTCCTTTGCTACAGCAGCCCTAGCAAACTAATGTGGGTGCTATTTTCTATTCAAGCCCATTTCGGGCCATAGTGAGGTGGTGGGAGAAGTGTCTGGAGGAGGTCGGGCAAACCCCTGACCTATGAACAGACCAGGAAGACCTGCCATCTACTCAGATGCTTCTACCCCTGCAACCAGAAAGAACAATTCAACCTGGCTATCGCTACAGTTCAGCTCCAGCTTGGCTAATGCCATTTTGTGTGGCTCCTTGAACCAGCTGTAGACTCTTTTTCTGTCTCTGCCTGTGCCTGGGTGACATGATGACCAGGGGGCAGAGGATCATTAAATAGTCATTACTTTGTTTTTAGTTATAACTTTTATTTATTTATATTTTTGGCTGTGCTGAGTCTGTCGTGGTGTGCAGGCTTTCTCTAGTTGCAGTGAGTTGGCTCCTTTTTGTTGGGATGAGTGGGCATCTCATTGTGGTGGCTTCCCTTGTGGAACCCAGGCTCTGGGTGCATGGGCTTCATAGTTAGGGTTCTCAGGCTCTGTGGAGCTCAGGTTTCAGTAGTTGTGGCACAGGGTCTCCTTAGTTGTGGCTCTCAGGTCCTAGAGCTCATGAGCTCAGTAGTTGCGGCTCATGGGCTCAGGAGTTGTGGTGCATGGGCTTTGACTGCCAGCAGTATGTGGAATCTTCCCAAACCAGTGGTTGAACCCATGTCTCCAGAATTGGCAGGCAATTTTTTTTATCCACTGTACCATCAGAGAAGTCCCAATAGTCATTAACACTCTGAAATGTCAGTTCTTGCCTTTCCTCTTGACATCACATAGATGAGGGACTGTCCTGTTGATTCCTAGACTATACCAGGTAATTCAAATTCACAAAATATGATGTTGGAGATGCTCTGTGGGTCCCAGTGCAAAATGAAAATGTGAGGCCCAGTGGGGTGGTGAAGTCAGTCTCTGCTTCCCTCATGCCAGCTGCCCTAACCTGTGCCTGGGTGTGCTCAGTACCTGGGTTGAGTTTGCCCCTCCCTGTCCCCCAGGTTGCCCATCAAATGTGCTGTGGTGCTGCCAGGATGACTCAGTCTTGAGATGCTGTGGAGTGAACATTGCTCTCTGATCCTCCCCCTGCTGGGGGCAGAGGATGAAGGCAGAGGGCAGGCGTCTCCCCACAGTGTTACTTTGTTTGCAGTCCAGTGGAGTACACAGTGGTTTAAGGATGGGGTCAGGAATGAGGGACCAGGGTACCAGGGCAGAGACAGCAGACAGCTGAGAGGAGAGAAGGTGGGGAAATGTTGGTTGGTAGGAAGCATGTGAGACAAATCTCAAGCCCCCTGTTCTACTGTCCTATGGACTTTACTTGGTTGCTTTTTTGTTGTTCAGTCGCTAACGTGTGTCTGACTCTTTGTGACCCCATGTAGCCTGCCAGGGTCATCTGTCCATAAGCAAGAAGACTGGGTGGGCTGCCATTTCATTCTCCAAGGGGATCTTCCTGACCCAGGGATTGAATTTGAGTCTCCTGCATTGGCAGGTGGATTCTTTACTGCTGAGCCACTAGGAAAACTGTTACAGACTTCACTTACTAAGCCCAAATTCAAGGACAAAATTATTAAGAATTTCAAGATGGCAAGGGGACAGAATTAAACTCCAAGTGCATGCATGCCCCTTCTGAGGCTGGGGACCTCAATGACCACACTTGTCCTGTTAGAGGTGCAACTGGTGTGGATGGAATTTTGTTTCAAGAATTTAAACACTACAATGCCATGCATCATATTAAGTAGCTGGAGGATGAATTCTTTGGGCAGAAAAAACAATGAAGAAACCCATGGGTGACCATTCACCCTTGATGTTTGGTTTCAAGACTGGATTAGAAGAAAGCTTGGTCCTTGCTAGATGAGATCATCTAGTCCAATCTGCTCATTTGACACGTGAGGAAATGAAAGCTTTCAAAACAGCCCAATGGCACACAGCTGGTTATAGTCAGATCTGGGGCAAAACCAATGTTATTTTGCTATCACCTGGATTGTAGAAGGACTTGGGAAACTTTTGAAAGTGATGGGTATATTTCTTACCTTGACTGGAGAGATGGTTTTATGGATGTTTCAGTTCAGTTCAGTCACTCAGTCGTGTCCGACTCTTTGCGACCCCATGAATCGCAGCACACCAGGTCTCCCTGTCCATCACCAACTCCCAGAGTTCACTCAAACTCACGCCCATCGAGTTGGTGATGCCATCCTGCCATCTCATGCTCTGTTGTCCCCTTCTCCTCCTGCCCCCAATCCCTCCCAGCATCAGAGTCTTTTCCAATGAGCCAACTCTTCACATGAGGTGGCCAAAGTACTGGAGTTTCAGCTTTAGCATCATTCCTTCCAAAGAAATCCCAGGACTGATCTCCTTTAAAATGGACTGGTTGGATCTCCCTGCAGTCCAAGGGACTCTCAAGAGTCTTCCCCAACACC
>NW_011494889.1:689416-690066 GCF_000754665.1 Bison bison bison | reverse complement strand
GTGAGCTTTAAGTCCAACTTTTTCACTCTCCTCTTTCACTTTCATCAAGAGGCTTTTTAGTTCCTCTTTACTTTCGGCCATAAGGGTGGTGTCATCTGCATATCTGAGGTTATTGATATTTCTCCCGGCAATCTTGATTCCAGCTTGTGCTTCTTCCAGCCCAATGTTTCTCATGATGTACTCTGCATATAAGTTAAATAAGCAGGGTGACAATATACAGCCTTGATGTACTCCTTTTCCTCTTTGGAACTGGTCTGTTTTTCCCTGTCCAGTTCTAACTGTTGTTTCCTGACCTGCATACAGGTTTCTCAAGAGGCAGGTCAGGTGGTCAGGTATTCCCATCTCTTTCAGCATTTCCCACAGTTTATTGTGTTCCACACAGTCAAAGGCTTTGTCATAGTCAAGAAAGCAGAAATAGATGTTTTTCTGGAACTCTCTTGCTTTTTCCATGATCCAGCGGATGTTGGCAGTTTGATCTCTGGTTCCTCTGCCTTTTCTAAAACCAGCTTGAACATCTGGAAGTTCACGGTTCATGTATTACTGAAGCCTGGCTTGGAGAATTTTGAGCATTACTTTACTAGCGTGTGAGATGAGTGCAATTGTGCAGTAGTTTGAGCATTCTTTGGTATTGCCTTTCTTTGGGATTGGAA
>NW_011494889.1:688427-688939 GCF_000754665.1 Bison bison bison | reverse complement strand
TTTTAGGATTTGAAATAGCTCAACTGGAATTCCATCACCTCCACTAGCTTTGTTCATAGTGATGCTTTACATTTGTTAAAACTTACCAAGTTGTACATTTAAACATTTGGAGTTTATTGTATGTCAATTAGTCCTCAATAAGGGTGCTTAAAAACATTTATGGCAAGAATAAAAAAGTGACTTAAGAATAAGATAAATAGCCAGCAGTTTAAATTGGCCAGGACTATGGAATGGAAGTGAGTAGTTTGTTAGACAAGTAGACAAACTGCCATTGGTTTCAGGCTCTGGGTTTACAAAGTGCTAATATTATCTCAAGAGAGTTTTCAAGGAGGAAATTCAATGTGAGAGACTGCATGGAGAAGGAAACCCACCCAAGGCCCAGCATAAATCAGGAAGCGTGGGAGTCCTGGCATGTTGAAGGTAAAAGAAGCCTTAGGGTCATACAATAGGTGGAGGAATTCTTAAAATGAACCTCACTTCGGACAGCAAGTTTGGGAGGGAGCTGTAAGAGG
>NW_011494889.1:678759-688327 GCF_000754665.1 Bison bison bison | reverse complement strand
AGGCTGCTCTCCTGAGTACTCCTTGCCCACCTCCCTGCCCTCTTCCTCCCCTCTTCCCTCCCTTTCCACAAGGAGAATTTTAAGGCCAGGAAGGGCCTCCTTCTGACCCTTGGCAAGTGGTTGGGCTCCAGAATGGTTTGAGGCATTATCTTTCTTCAGAGATACATGACTCAAATGAGTCAGCAGGGAGGCAGATTAGAGCAGTCGAAAGAAAAACAGTAGGAGCTGTGAAAATAAAAAGCAGAGATTTTCAGTTTCATTTTGCACATCTTCATGGACTGTGGATCTGGGACATGTTCAGAGGTCCCTTGGCTCTGTGCTCTCCAGAAGGTCCGACACTCCTATTCCCTCCTGTGGGGCAGCAAGGCCGCTTCTCTTTGCGTTCCTCTCCCTGCACTGGGGAGATTTGGTTGCAACTCCAGGGATGCCTGGGAAATCGTGGGAACAGGTGAGAACAGGCTGGAAGGGTGTGGCAGCAGCAGGGGCGAGTGCTTCAGGTGAGTGAAAGGCAGTTGCAGTCCTCCTGAGCCCTCTCAGGAGGACCAGAGCCAAGGCCAGCAGGCTGGTTTTCTCTGGATGCTGAGTTTTCATTTAAAGGAGAGAGCTCTCCTTTTCTTTTATTGTGGACCATCTTAAAAGTCTTCATTGAATTTGTTACAATATTGCTTCTGCTTTATGGATTTTTTTTTTATTTTGGCCAGGAGGCATGGTAGGATCTTAGCTCCCCAACCAGGGATTGAACCCACTCCCCCCTGCATTGGAAGGCGAAATCTTAACCACTGGACCACCAAGGAAATCCCAGGGAGCTCTCTTTGTTTGATTTTGTCTATGTTGCCTGAAAAATGAGTTGATCTTTCCCCAGTATCATCATTTTGTCCTACTGGATGAGTTGCTCTTAGAGACCTCTCCGCTGAGGTGGGGGTTGTATGAGCCCCAGTGTCTTCTCTAAAGGACTGGAATCATTGCTGCTTTCCTAACTTAGCATCTCACCTGGGAAGGATATGAGCTAGCTGGTAGACCCTGGGCAGAGCACCCCCATGCTCTGCTCTTGTTGGGAAAGGTGGAGTAGGGTGGAGAGAAGGGGCCAAGAATGGACAGTGAGAGTGGCATTGTCCCTTGGGGTCTTGGTGACCCAAGCGTGTTCTGAAAATCCAGGAAGACACGTGAAAGAGGGAGAATTTGTCCTCATGTTTTCACAGCTGCTATGGTTAGGTCAGGCTGGCACATCTTGGAATTTTTTTTTTCCTTAAAAATGCACTGAGCACAGAAGAGTGACATCCACAAAAGAAACTTTGCCTGTAAATGGGAAGGACCCACTTCTTTTTCAGTGCTGATTTTGTTTTCATGGTTAATTATTTATTCATACATCTTGCCTCAGAGGTTTTATTTTGGCTCCCAAGTGATAAAAGCTCAAGGTCACAGGGGAAGTGTTTTCAAATGCTAAGTGATCCTCCTCCAACCTAATGTTGTAAAATTTTTATTTCAGGAGTGGTGTTGCTCTCAGGAGGGGTAATGACTTAATTTTAGCTCCCAGATGAAATATTGACTTCAGTGCTGATGAAGGATGGAAGACAGCACGGATCAGTGTAATGAGGGCCTTGGCTGAGCTGTCTCTACCCTGACTTGGCAACCCCTTCACGGTGGGGTGACCTTTACAAAGTGATGATGTGGACATGTGGGGGAGGAGAGGGCAGGGATCTCAAGATGCTAGGCTGCTGCTGATTGACTTTTGCCTCCATTGGAAGCAAACAAATATACTGAGGAAAGCTCTGATTTTTCTTGCACCCTTTTTTGAAAGCTATAGATAGACTTGTCCAAAAGCAACTTTGCTTTCTCATCCATTGACAACAATGGCCTTAAAAAATGCTGTATTTTCCTCTCACCGCATCACTGTGGGCTACCTAAAGAGGGTGAGATTAATTCATATGGGATGAAGAGTTAATTTATTAATTTATTAACTCTTCATTAATATTTTAGCCATTCCAGCCATTTATTTTAGATTGGTTCACTATTTTGAGGCTTAAATATTATTCTTTTTGCATAGTTACAAATAGTAACATTCAAAAGGCACCAAATATAAGTCCTTTTACTACAACTCCCTACCTCCCATCTTCAGAGGTAGCCACTCCAAACAATTTTGTTGATATTTTTCCAGAAATATTCTATATTTATAAATTTTGTATATATATAAACATTAAAAAATTAGCTGCTGCTGCTGCTAAGTCGCTTCAGTCATGTCCAGCTCTGTGCGACCCCATAGACAGCAGCCCACCAGACTTCCCAGCCCCTGGGATTCTCCAGGCAAGAACACTGGAGTGGGTTGCCATTTCCTCCTCCAATGCATGAAAGTGAAAAGTGAAAGTGAAGTCGCTCAGTCGTGTCCGACTCTTAGTGACCCCATGGACTGCAGCCCACTAGGTTCCTCCGTCCAAGGGATTTTCCAGGCAAGAATTCTGGAGTGGGGTGCCATTGATAGGATATTAGCAATTTTTCTTTAGATTACTCCATATTGGTACAAATAGCAGCTCTAAGAATTTGTAATGTCAGACATTCCAGCATTTGGTAGCAGAATTGGATATGGAACTCAGAAACATTAATTTGACCTCTATTTCTTTGCAATAAATCTCACTTATTTTCTTTTGATCTGGGAAGTATCTGTGGCCAAAAAGACACCCTACATGTACTTGTGTTAGTATACAGGCTGCTGTAACAAAGGAATCCCAAGGTTCAGTCGTTCAAAAGACATAGAAACTGACTCTCCCTCCTACGACAGCTCAGAGGGAAGTGGTCTAGGGCAGTGAAGGTGTCTTCCAGAGCAGATGATTAATTCTTGTTCCTCTAACCAGAGGTGGGAAAAATCTGTCGGGGAAGCACACATGCATATTTCCTTTTAGAAGCATAGCCTGTAGGTGGCGCATCTCATTTCTTACATGCTGTTGGCCAGAGTTTATTCACAGACCACATAGGCTGCCCAGCTAAAGCACTGGAGCTTTGCAATTAAAGAAGGCAAAATGGATATTGTTGGCCAATCGGCAATCTTTTTCACAACTGGAGGGCCCAGTCCCACCTTTTAAAAAGATTGTTTATGTGTTTATTTTTGGTTGGACTGGGTCTTCCTTACCTTGTGTGGACTTCCGTTGTGCAAGTGGGAGCTACTCCTTGCTGGGGTGCTAGGGCTTCTCTTTGTGGTGGCTTCTCCTGTTGCAGAGCATGGGCTTTAAGTGTAGGGGCTTCGGTAGTTTCAGCACATGGGCTCAGTGGTTGCAGCTCTCAGGCTCTAGAGTGCGGGCTCAGTACTTGCCATGGGCTTAGTTGCTCCGAGGTATGTGAAATCTTCCCAGACAAGGGATTGAACCCATGTCCCCTGCATTGGCAGGAGGATTCCCATCCACTGTACCACCGGGGAAGCCCCCTATTTCCAACTGTACCCAAGCTGACATGTAGTCATGGGGCTATTTCCTTTCACCCCTCTGCTCCCATTCTGGCTCATGGTGACACACATGTAACTCTTGGGTCTCCGTGGCTGAGATGGTAGGTCTGACAATTTCTGGGTTTTGACTGGAGGAGAGGAAGGAACTTTAGCTCTCGCACCTGCTGCTCCACAGGAAGATGATGTCTTCAGCCTTCCTAACAGAAGGCAGAACGGTGTCTTGTTGTGCTGCCTGGCTCCAGGGCAAAGTCTGACCCCAAATGGAAAAGGGAACGCTGGAAAAGAGCTGAACAGAGCTTTGTGAGAGTTAGGGCTCAGGTGAGATAGTTCCGTGCAGACGAAGGGCAACAAGGTAACTGTCCATCATTTCTGCATGGGACACACTGGTGTCCTCCAATGGAGAAAGGAATTTACATTCTAGGGGAGTCAGATGGGTATACTTTGGCCACCTGATGCGAAGAACTGACCCATTAGAAAAGACTGATGCTGGGAAAGACTGAAGGCAGGAGGAGAAGGGGACGACAGAGGACAAAATAGTTGGATGGCATCACTGACTCAACGGACATGAATTTGAGCAAGCTCTGGGAGTTGGTGTGGACTGGGAAGCCTGGTGTGCTGTAGTCCTTGGGGTCGCAAAGAGTCAGACACAGTTGAGCAATTGAACTAACTAACTGGAGTCAGATGGACAATAAGCAGAGCACATTAGTATGCTGTAGGGCATTTTATACAAGTGTTGTAGAGATAAATAATGAGGAAAGACAACAGGGACTATTGGATGGCCGTGGTGGAGATTTTTGCAATTTTGAGAGTTGTTGTTTGGTCACTCAGTCTTGTCGATCTTTCCCAGCATCAGGGTCTTTTCCAGTGAGTCGGTTCTTCACATCAGGTGGCCAAAGTATTGGAGTTTTGGCATCAGTCCTTTCAATGAATATTGAGGACTGATTTCCTTTAGGATTGACTGTTCTGATCTCCTTGCAGTCCAAGCATCTTCTCCAATACCACAGTTCAAAAGCGTCAATTCTTTGGCATTTAGCCTTCTTTATGGTCCAACTTTCACATTCATACATGACTACTGTAATAACCATAGCTTTGATTATATGGACTTTTGTCAGCAAAGTAATGTTTCTGTTTTTTAGTATGCTGTCTAGATTTGTCATAGGTTTTCTTCCAAGGAGCAAGCATCTTTTAATTTCATGGCTGCAGTCACTATCTACTGTGATTTTGGAGCCCAAGAAAATAGAGTCTTTCACTGTTTCTGTTATTTCCCCATCTATTTGCCATGAAGTGATGGGATCAGATGCCATGATTGTAGTTTTTTGAATGTTGAGAGGATATCTTTCTGATATACCTTTCTGACAAAGTGAAATGCCTCAAGGTGAGAGCATGCCAGGTGTATTTGCAGAAGAGAAAGGAGGCCAGTGTGGTTGGAGCTAAGTGAATGTGAGGCCGAATGGGAGGTGAGGTCCCAAAGGTGAGGAGAAAATATATTGTAGGGCCTCATAGGCATTGTGAGGATGTTGGCTTTAATGTGGAGTGAGAGGGTAAGTTTCTGTGGGGTTTTGGGAAGAGGAACAAAGGGATCTGATTTACTTGCTCTATAGCATCACCCTGGCTGTTAAATTGAAAGCTGACCCTAAGAAAGCAAGGGCTATTATAATTATTTAGATGAGTGATGGTGACAATTTGGTTCAGGAGAAGTAGCCAGAAGGTTGCACTGGGGATGTGTTTTCAGGGTAGAGCCACAGTATGATGAAGGATTGGACGTGAGGGGGTCAGAGAAAGAGATGAATGAAGAATGACTCTAGAGTGTTTTGCCTGAATGATTGAGGATGGAGCTGCAATTTACTGACATGCAGAATTTACATGAGGAGCAAGATTTTGGAGGGAGAACAGGAGCTCAGGTTTTGAGATGTTAGGTTTGATATGGGAACTGGACATCCAAATGATATAACTGGAAGCCTTGGATTCAGCTATATCTTCAGTCGTATACCTCTTAGATTTTCCAGGTCTATGAGCTGATAGAATTTTTTTTTGTGCTGGGCTCCTTACCTCAATGACTGCAGCTAAAAGTCCTAGTTTACTCAACATCTTATAAATTCTTGACTGCCTCTTTTTTATGTTTACCTTATCAGAGTTCACTGTGCCCATCCATGTCACTCTCTCGTCTTGGGTTATAAAGCATTAAAAGGTGAGAGTTAAGACTGTGGCCTTCTCTTTGAAGTTCCACCTAAGACTTTTCTGTGTGTGTGTGTGTGTGTGTGTATGTGTCTTGTGAGACAGACTGTGTATTGAGGAAAACCATTAATACATTATATTTGATGTTAACTCAATTTAAAAGACATCTACTGAGTGGTGAATACGATAGTATCTGCTGTCACAAGCAAGGAAGACATATCAGCAGAAAGCTCTAAGGCACTGTGACATGAACCTGTACTGGACTATGGGAGTGTAGTTCAGGGGAAAATTAGTCCTGAGCAGGGAACTCTGGGCTTCTTTCTCTTTTCACCAGAGGAAACTGTGAGAAAGCATTAAGACTTGGCGTTTGGAGACTGCTGTTCCCATTCTAATCTCACTTATGTGATCCTGGGCAAGATACTTACCTTCTCTGGATGGATGTTGGACATACAGGGATGTAATTGGGAATCCTGGATTCAGTTGGGCTTAGTCAGAACTTGGATTTTCCAGTTCTCTAAGTCAATAGAACCCTCCTGTTTCTCACCTATCAAATGGACACAGTGACTTCTGCACAGCTTATGCTCCAGGGCTATAGTGAGAATTAAGTGTGATAATGAATGTGAAGGTGTTTTGGATTAGTACAAGGCCAAGAGAGAGGTTTTCATGAAAACCAAAGGATTCTATGAAGTACCCCAACTTCTTTAATTATAGAATTCATTTTCAAGACAATGAAAGAAATCTCACAGGAAAGCAGGAAGTCCATGGCTTCGCTTTCGGGGACTCACTATTTTAACCCCTCAAGTAACACAGAAGCCTCAGAGCAAGTACAATGACCAGGGCAGTTGTCCCCAGAGTCTGAGATATGGGGCAACTGTTGTCTTTTTTTCTATCTTGTCTGATTGCTAACGTGCTATAAAAGTACTTAGAGGCTGCCCAGAGGATGGGAGACCAAGAAAGAATGAAAAGTGTGTAGAAAGTATATATATGGCCAAGCAGTTGTGTTTACAGGACTGTGGTGGGAATTTGTATTCACAGTGTCACCAAGAGAGGAAGTTAGAAGTCGATCTCCTTCCTAGATATTTTTTCTTCTAAAACTGCTTGGAAGACATACCTCAGAAAGTTGAAAAATAGGCATCTGGTGTGTTAATCCCACACCATCAAGAGCAGCCTGTCTGGGGTGTCCAAGGGAGCATGAGTTATCTTGCAAGTTAGGCAAGGCTTTTCTGCTCTGGCTGAATAGCCCATTTTCCCCTGATACTCTATTTAGTGTTATTTTAGACTGAGGTTTGGAATTCAAGACTGTAAGAGTACCTTCAAGGAGGTAGGAGGTAAGGGAAAAGATAAATAAAAAGGATGGGGTCCCAAGAGACCCAATCAGGCATGGTTGATTTCTTTAAAGAAATATATTCTGCATTTGAAAATATATAAAGAATATAAAATGATCATTGATACATGCACTAGAGTGTTTTTTGAAGACAGATTTCAAAGATTTGAAATTAATGCTAGCATTTTTAACTAGGTGATGGTTATCCTTTTACACATGGAACCATAAAGATGTAAAACTTGTGGAAGAACTAACAATCTGCAAAGCATAGGGATAACCTTGAAGCTACAATGATAGAGAAGTGTGATGAGGACAGAATGTGATAAAACATGTAAGGAGCAAAATCAGATGATCTATTGACTTTGGATCTTACTATTTCTTTTTATTTCCTCCTTTCCTTTTGTAAAATTTGAAATGCAATTGAAATGGCATGGAAGTGTTTCTAGCATATATTTTAATCATAGCTTGGGTCCAGCTTAGTGGTTCAAATTTTGAGTGTCATAGATGCTTAAAAACATTAGGGCTGGAAGTTACTGCTCAGCCTTTTTGATGAGGGTTTGAAATCAACCCTCACTTGATGTCTTCTAGCACTTAGAGCCTACAAAAATGTTTCTGAAAGTGTATTCCATGGGCATCTTCAATGAGGTCCTAACAATTTTTGGGAAAAAGGACTTGGGTCACTCTTAAAGAAACTTCCTTCCTTTAGAACCTATCGAGTCTCTTGTACCCTAAGGTAGAGAGACTATCCAAGATGGGGTAGGGCTAGATGTGAAATGTAGTACGTGTAGTATCTAGAGTTTTCCAAAAATATTTAAATTAGCTAACTAATGATATTCCCACTTGGACTTTTCTCTGCTTTCTGCTTGTATTTCAGTGCAAGTTTACACTGTACACAACACTCAGGAATTAAATGGTAGTTTGTGTATGTGTGCTTTAAATTTTAAAAAAGTTTACTTTTTAAAATCACCCAGAGGGATGGTATGGGGAGGGAGGAGAGAGGAGGGTTCAGGATGGGGAACACATGTATACCTGTGGCAGATTCATTTTGATATATGGCAAAACCAATACAATCTTGTAAAGTTAAATAAAAAAAATTAAAAAAAAATAAAAGCATAATTAAAACTTTAATCTGCCCTACTAAATAAAGCTTTATTGAGGGGTAATTGATGTAAATGAAAAGTCCGTATTCATAGTTCACGTGTAATTTGGTAAGTTTTGCCATATGAATACCCTTGGGAAAAGACCGCCACCATCGAGATAATGAACATGTCTGCCACCCTCGGCAGTTTTCTCGTGTGCATTTCCTTCCTCTTTCCCCCATCCCACCCCCAGGCAACTGCTGATAAATTTTCTATCACTTTAGATTGGTTTAGATTCTCTAGAATTTTGCATAAATGGAATCAGGCAGTATATGGTTTTGATTTTTCAGTGTGGCATCTTTCACATATCATAATTATTCTGAAATTGATCCATGTTGTTCAGTGTCCAATGATGAGTTCTTCTACACTGCTGGGTGGAATCCCATTGCATGGTTATACCAGTTTGCTTATCTGTATACTTGGCTTGCTTCCAGTTTTTATTATTACAAATAAATGAATGTGCTAGGAATATTCATTACAAGCTATTTTGTCATCAAGATATAATTGACATGTAGTACTTTGTTAGTTATTAGTTTCATATGTATAGCATAATAATTTCATATTTGTGTATATAACCACACTATAATTTGATATTGTAAAAGTTTGTAAATGATTACCACAGTTACTCTAGTTAACATCTATCACCATACATAGTAATGAAATTTTTATTCTTGTGGTGTGAACCTCTAAGACTCACTCCCTTACTATCTTTCAAATATGCAATACAGTCTTATTAACTATAGTTACTATGCTGTATATTACATCTCCATGACATTTATTTTCTAGATAGAATTTTTGGGTACAAATCTTTATAAAGAATGCTCAAACTACTGCACAATTGCACTCATCTCACACGCTAGTAAAGTAATGCTCAAAATTCTCCAAGCCAAGCTTCAGCAATACATGAACCCTGAACTTCCAGATATTCAAGCTGGTTTTAGAAAAGGCAGAGGAACCAGAGATCAAATTGCCAACATCCTCTGGATCATGGATGAATATAGAAAAACACCTATTGAAATAGAAAAACATCTATTTCTGCTTTCTTGACTATGCCAAAGCCTTTGACTGTGTGGATCACAATAAACTGTGGAAAATTCTGAAAGAGATGGGAATACCAGACCACTTGATCTGCCTCTTGAGAAACCTGTATGCAGGTCAGGAAGCAAAAGTTAGAACTGGACATGGAACAATAGACCGCTCCCAAAGAGGGAAAGGAGTACGTCAAGGCTGTATATTGTCACCCTGCTTATTTAACTTATATGCAGAGTACATCATGAGAAATGCTGGGCTGGAAGAAGCACAAGCTGGAATCAAGATTGCCGGGAGAAATATCAATAACCTCAGATATGCAGATGACACCACCCTTGTAGCAGAAAGGAACTAAAAAGCCTCTTGATGAAAGTGAAAGAGGAGAGTGAAAAAGTTGGCTTAAAGCTCAACATTCAGAAAACGAAGATCATGGCATCCGGTCCCATCACTTCATGGCAAATAGATGGGGCT
>NW_011494889.1:678166-678659 GCF_000754665.1 Bison bison bison | reverse complement strand
GGAAACAGTGGAAACAGTGTCAGACTTTGTTTTTTGGGGCTCCAAAATCACTGCAGATGGTGATTGCAGCCATGAAATTAAAAGACGCTTACTCCTTGGAAGGAAAGTTATGACCAACCTAGATAGCATATTGAAAAGCAGAGACATTACTTTGCCAACAAAGGTCCGTCTAGTCAAGGCTATGGTTTTTCCAGTAGTCATGTATGGATGTGAAAGTTGGACTGTGGAGAAAGCTGAGCACTGAAGAATTGATGCTTTTGAACTGTGGTGTTGGAGAAGACTCTTGAGAGTCCCTTGGACTGCAAGGAGATCCAACCAGTCCATTCTAGAGGAGATCAGTCCTGGGTATTCTTTGGAAGGAATGATGCTAAACTCCAGTACTTTGGCCACCTCATGCGAAGAGATGACTCATTGGAGAAGATTCTGATACTGGGAGGGATTGGGGGTAGGAGGAGAAGGGGATGACAGAGGATGAGATGGCTGGATGGCATCA
>NW_011494889.1:676769-678066 GCF_000754665.1 Bison bison bison | reverse complement strand
TGGATTCATTTTGATATTTGGCAAAACTAATACAATTTGTAAAGTTTAAAAATAAAATAAAATTAAAAAAATATTAGATTGTTCTTCTCTTATTATATTTTCAGTATTCTTCCTATTCTAGTTTTTTGTTAGATTATGATTTGTAATTTTTTCTTCCAATTTTGGGCTTGTCTTTTAATCTCTTTACAGTGACTTTTGAGAGCAGAATTTTAAGTTAAAATTCAATTTATCAATTTTTAATTTATAGATCTTTCTTTTGGTGTTATATATAAAATTTTTGGTAAATCCAGGTCACAAAGGTTTTTTTCTCTTATGTTTTATTCTAGGAATTGTATAGTTTTCACTTCTATATTTATAATTCCAATTTTTATATTTCATGCAAGATATAGATCAAGGTTCACTTTTTTTGGTGCATTGATGTCCAGTTGTTCCAGCACCCTTGTTGAGAAGATTATCATTTATCTATTGAATTGCCTTGCACCTTGATAAAAAATATCAGTTGTCCTCACATATATGGGTTTATTTTTGAATCTCCACTCTTCTCCACTGATCTATTCGTTTGTCTACATGCCAACACCGCATTCTTGGTTAGTGTCAGTTCAGTTCACTTCAGTTGCTCAGTCGTGCCTGACTCTTTGTGACCCAATAGATTGCAGCACTCCAGGCCTCAGGGTCCACTGCCAACTCCTGGAGTTTACTCAAACTCGTGTCCGTTGAGTTGGTGATGCCATCCAACCATTGCATCCTCTGCTGTCCCCTTCTCCTCCTGCCTTCAATCTTTTCCAGCATCAGTGTCTTTTCAAATGAGTTAGTTCTTAGCATCAGGTGGCCAAAGTATTGGAGTTTCAGCTTCAACATCAGTCCTTCCAGTTAATATTCAGGACTGATTTCCTTTAGGATGGACTGGTTGGATCTCCTTGCAGTCCAAGGGACTCTCAAGACTCTTCTCCAACACCACAGTTCAAAAGCATCAATTCTTCGGTGCTCAGCCTTCTTTATAGTTCAACTCTCACATCCAAACATGACTACTGGAAAAACCATAGCTTTGACTAGACGGACCTTTGTTGCCAAAGTAATGTCTCTGCTTTTTAATATGCTGTCTAGGTTGGTCGTAACTTTTTTTCCAAAAAGCAAGAGTCTTTTAATTTCATGGCTGCAATCACCATCTGCAGTGATTTTGGAGCCCCAGAAAATAAAGTCTGCCACTGTTTCCACTGTTTCCCCATCTATTTGCCATGAAGTGATGGGACCAGATGCCATGATCTTAGTTTTCTTTTTTTTTTTTTTTCTGATTTAC
>NW_011494889.1:675864-676669 GCF_000754665.1 Bison bison bison | reverse complement strand
GACTCGATGGACGTGAGTCTGAGGGAACTCCGGGAGTTGGTGATGGACAGGGAGGCCTGGTGTGCTGCGATTCATGGGGTCGCAAAGAGTGGGGCATGACTGAACGACTGAACTGAACTAAACTGAACTGAATCTTTATATGGACATGTTTTCATTTCTTTTGGAAATATGCAGAAGTGGAACAGCTTCATCATATGGTAGGTATATGTTCATTTGAAGAAACTGTCAAATTGTTTTTATTTATTTTTATTTTATATTATCTTTTAAAAATATTTATTTATTTGGCGGCACCTGATCTTAGTCGTGGCATATGGAATCTTTATTTGTGGCATGCAAGCTTTTAATTGTGGCATGTGGGATCTAATTTCTTGACCAGGGATCGAGCATGGGCCCCCTGCATTGGGATTGGAGAGTCTTAGACCCTGGACCACCAGGGATGTCCCTGTCAAACTGTTTTTGAAAGAGGTTCTTCCATTTTCCATTTCTACCAACAGTGTGTGAGAATCTCAACTCCTCCACATCCTCATCGCTGCTTAATATGGTCAGTCTTTTTACTTTTCAGTCATTCTTATAGGTAGGTACTAGTATTTTTCTGTGGTTTTAATTTGAATTTCCTTAATGACAAATGATGTTGAGCATCTTTTCATATCCTTATTTGCCATCTTTATATTTTTATCTAGTGATGAGTCTGTTCATATCTTTTGCCCAGATGCTTGGGGCTAGTGCACTGGGACGACCCAGAGGGATGGTATGGGGAGGGAGGAGGGAGGAGGGTTCAGGATGGGGAGCACATGTATACCTGTGG
>NW_011494889.1:674923-675723 GCF_000754665.1 Bison bison bison | reverse complement strand
TTTTTCTTTCTGATTTACGTTGTGTATATTTCTTTGTTTAAAAATTTTTTTGGCTTTATTTTTGAACTTTACAATATTGTATTGGTTTTGCCATATATCAACATGAATCCGCCACAGGTATACATGTGTTCCCCATCCTGAACCCTCCTCCCTCCTCCCTCCCTGTACCATCCCTCTGGGTTGTCCTAGTGCACCAGCCCCAAGCATCCTGTATCCTGCATCGAACCTGGACTGGCGACTCGTTTCATATATGATATTATACATGTTTCAATGCCATTCTCTCAAATCATCCCACCCTCTCCCTCTCCCACAGAGTCCAAAAGACTGTTTTATATGTTGAGCTTTAAGCCAACTTTTTCACTCTCCTCTTTCACTTTCATCAAGAAGCTCAGTTCTTCTTCACTTTCTGCCATAAGGATGGTGTCATCTGCATATCTGAGGTTATTGATATTTCTTCTGGCAATCTTGACTCCAGCCTGTGCTTCATCCAGCCCAGCGTTTCTCATGATGTACTCTGCATGTAAGTTAAATAAGCAGGGTGGCAATATACAGCCTTGACGTACTCCTTTCCCTATTTGGAACCAGTCTGTTGTTCCATGTCCAGTTCTAACTGTTGCTTCCTGACCTGCACACAGATTTCTCAAGAAGCAGGTCAGGTGGTCTGGTATGCCCATCTCTTTCAGAATTTTCCACAGTTTTTTGTGATCCACCCAGTCAAAGTCTTTGGCATAGTCAATAAAGCAGAAATAGATGTTTTTCTGGAACTCTCTTGCTTTTTCCATGATCCAGAGGCTGTTGGA
>NW_011494889.1:669864-674823 GCF_000754665.1 Bison bison bison | reverse complement strand
CATTACTTTACTAGCGTGTGAGATGAGTGCAATTGTGCAGTAGTTTGAGCATTCTTTGGCATTGCCTTTCTTTGGGATTGGAATGAAAACTAACCTTTTCCAGTCCTGTGGCCAGTGCTGAGTTTTCCAAATTTGCTGGCATATTGAGTACAGCACTATCACAGCATCATCTTTTAGGATTTGGAATAGCTCAACTGGAATTCTATCACCTCCACTTGCTTAGTTCAAAGTGATGCTTCCTAAGGCCCACTTGACTTCTCATTCCAGGATGTCTGGCTCTAGGTTGGTGATCACACCATTGTGATTATCTGGGTTGTGAAGATCTTTTTCGTATAGTTCTTTTGTGTATTCTTGCCACCTCTTCTTAATATCATCTACTTCTGTTAGGTCCATACCATTTCTGTCCTTTATTGAGCCCATCTTTGCATGAAATGTTCCCTTGGTATCTCTAATTTTCTTGAAGAGATCTCTAGACTTTCCCATTCTATTGCTTTCCTCTATTTCTTTGCATTGATCACTGAGGAAGGCTTTCTTACCTCTCCTTGCTATTCTTTGGAACTCTGCATTCAAATGGGTATATCTTTCCTTTTCTCCTTTGCCTTTCACTTCTCTTCTTTTCACAGCTATTTGTAAGGCCTCCTCAGACAACCATTTTGCCTTTTTTGCATTTCTTTTCCTTGGGGATGGTCTTGATCCCGCTTTCCTGTACATTGTCCAGAACCTCCATCCATAGTTCTTCAGGCACTCTATCAGATCTAATCCCTTGAATCTTTTTCTCATTTCCACTGTATAATCGTAAGGGATTTGATTTAGGTCAGACCTGAATGGTCTAGTGGTTTTCCCTACTTTCTTCAATTTAAGTCTGAATTTGGCAATAACGAGTATTGCAGGGGCAACAAACTTTTTCTCTAATGATTCAGATAGTAAATATTTTAGGCTTTGCAGGGGCGCATGTGTCCTCTGTAGAATTTTTTAAAAACAACCTGTAAAAAAATATGAAAACTGTTCATAGCTTGAAGGTTGTAAAAAACAGGCAGGGGGTGGATTTTCTTCACCATCGCTCACATGGTAAAGAATCTGCCTGCAATGT
Organism: Bison bison bison; assembly: GCF_000754665.1. Taxonomy (NCBI): domain Eukaryota; kingdom Metazoa; phylum Chordata; class Mammalia; order Artiodactyla; family Bovidae; genus Bison; species Bison bison. The sequence continues at coordinate 673,733 of NW_011494889.1, read as the reverse complement.
GGGAGACGCAGGTTCGATCCCTGGGTAGGGAAGATCCCCTGAATAAGGGAATGGCAACCCACTCCAGTATTCTTGCCTGGTGAATTCCATGGACAGAGGAGCCTGGCAGGCTACAGTCCATGGGGTAGCAAAGAGACATGACTGAGTGACTAACACTAACACTTTCACTTTCTTGTCTGCTAAGTCCTATTTAGCTTTCTAATATATTTTGAAAGTAGGTTATGCTGGTTCTCTATCTTTGTTCTCCATTTTCAAAGTTGCTTTGGCTATTCTAGGTCCTTTGCATTTCCATATGAATTTCAGAATCAAGATGTCAATTTCTATAGAAAAGGGGACATTGATTAGTTTTTGTTTGGTTTTGGGGTTGCATTGTTTCTCTTGGTCAATTTTGGGAGAAATGACATCTTAACAATATTGATATATTTCCTAATCCCTAAATCTCCTACATGTCTAGGTCTTTGTTATTTTACTTTAGCTATATTTTGTCATTTTCAGTGTACAGGTCTTATATTTCTTTTTATCAAATGTATCCCTAGGTATTTAACATTTTTTAAAATTACTGTAAACAGTAATGATTTGAAATTTCATTTCAATTTCTATTTTTGTTGCTAGTGTATGGAAATGAAGTAAAACTTTGTATGTTGATTTTGTACATGGCAGCTTTGCTAAACTTAATAATAATTCTGTTCTCCTTTTTGTAGATTCCATAAAATTTTCTGCATACATGATCTTATCATCTGCAAATATAGTTTTTTTTTTCTTCCCATTCTAGGCTTTTATCTCTTTTTCTTGAACTGGCTATGCATGCAGAACACTAGTGAAGAGAAGTGATGAGAAGAGACACACTTAACTTTTTTGTCTGATTGTAGGGAGTGTAGTAGTTTGTTTGGGCTATTATAATAAAATATTACAGAATGAGTGTATTTGAACCACAGAAACTTATTTCTCATATTTCTAGAAGTTAGAAGTCTGAGATCAAGGTATTGGCAGCTTTGGTTTTTTTGAGACTCTTCTCCTTGGTTTATAGATGGCTACCTTTTCCCTGTGCCCCCACAGTGGTTTTCCCTGTATGTCTGTACCCTAACCTCCTTTTCCTGTATAAAGGCACCAGTCATTGGATTAGGGCCCATTCACATGAACTCCAGTAAAGGCCCTGTCTCCAAATATAGTCACATTCTGAGGCACTTTGAATTAGGGAAACAGAATTCAGCTGATGACAAAGCAAAAGCCTGTCTTTATTATTAAGACTTCTGTTATTATTGTCTTTTAAGTATGATGTTAGCTGTAGGTCTTTTGTAAATTCCTGTTATCAAGTTATGGAAGTTTCTCTTCTTAGTTTGCTGAGAGTATTTATCAGAAATTAATGGAATTAATGTTGGAATTTGTCAAGTACTTTTTCTATATCTACTGAGATAATAATATAATTTTTCTTAGTTTGTTTACACTGAGCTTTTAGAGTGTTAAATCAGCCTTGATTTCCTGGGATAAGCTCCAATTGGTCATGATGTATTAATCTTTTGATATATTATTGGCTTCAATTTTCAGAGATGCACTAGGTAATGAAACAATAAAACTATCAAGATTTAAGTTGCCTTTTTGCCCCAAACATAAAGAAGTAAATTCAAAACCAAAGGAAATATTTGAAAGAAAATTTGTAGAATTAAAAAGATGGGAGAAATAGATGCTTATTATTTCATGTATAAAATGGAAGTTCATGTTGCTAGCACTAAAAACTACATATTATTTCTGAAACTGTTTTAAAGTTGTTTGCTTGGAGATGGGTTATTCAGTGTCACTTTTCAGTGACACAGTAGCTTGATTTATATTTTTTATTTTGAAATTTATTTTTACTTTCGTTCATGCGGCTGCACTCGGTCTTAGTTGCGGCACCTGGGATCTAGTTCCCCGACCAGGGATTGACCCTGTGCCCCCAGTCTTAGCCACTGGACGACCAGGGAAGTCCCTTGGTATATTTTTAAGCTGGATATTGATACAGAAAACCAACTTAAAGAATAAATAAGCTAGAAATGTATGTTTCATTGCACCTTGACTTATGCACATATATTGCTGTACTTGCAATTTTTTTTCATCTGTCTCCAATTTGACGATGGCAGTTTGAAGAATTCATGTTTTTCAGCTTCATTGTCAACAGTTACAATTGGCTCCCAAATATGTAAAACTGATGGATTGTAAAATTAATGGTATGTTTCAGAGTTAGTTCTGTGTGGAAATATACTCTGATGTCACAGTTGTGGTGAGAAGAAAACTTTCTGCAGTAGATCCCCCAGGTCAAGGAGGTTGGACCAGAAGGAAATTAATGTACTGCTTCCTTTACTAAGAAAGTCTTGCTATGAAAAAATCAGTCAAAATAAACAACGTGCTGAGTGACAGAAAAACTGTAAATAAAGGGTAATGCATTAAGTTCTAGATAATTCTTTCTTTACAATTATAATATGGAAGGTGAATTATAAATGACTTTCACTGCATATTGAGGCACAATGATTGTGGAGAAGAAAAGCTGAGAATGCTTGATCTATTTATAGAACAAAAGCTTAATGTTCCTGAAAGATAGGAATTCTGTTGGATCTCATCTTGTTAAAGGGGTAAATTGGACAGCTGGATCTGCTTATTGGCCTGCTATCCTTGGTATTATAATGATGCTAATACTTCTAGGCAAGGAAAAGGTGTAGCGTGATTTTGAGTGGCAGATAAGATCAAAGGACAAGAACAAAAGATACACGCTTAGAAGAGCAGAGCTCCTACACATGGTTATGACATGTTTCATAATTTAAAAACACTGGTCAAAAGGTTATAATCTTGATATTTCAAAACTATAAATCACCAAACACCTCCTGGATTTTGGCAGCATTATGCATTGTATTTTCCATGAAAAGAAGATCTTTACATTGAAAATCTATGGACTGACATTCATTCCTTTCATTGAGAGATAATTTAGATTAAATTATAACTTTGTAGAGTGAGTTTTTGGAAGTGGTTACTTCCAAAAGGATTAAACCTGAATTGTGAAAAAAAGATTGCTGTCTTCATTTTGGATAAAAATCAGACATGAATCATCTAAGCTTGCTAAAACTACTTTAAAAATCATCTCTCTCCTCTCAACATACCTCAGTGAGACAGATTTCTGTACTGTCAGTGTTATTAAAACAAAGCACAGAAATAATTTAGATATACATTTTGACCAGCGAGACCATTATGATCAATCCAAGCTATTAATAAAGCAGATATGTTAACAAGCACAAAGCATGCTTGTTTGCCATGTTAAGGACTTTAATACTGGAAAATATGATGTGCCTTCAAAACACGCATTTAAGCATTTCATATGGGGACTCCCACTTGCACACATAACTGTTTGGTTACAATTGCAGAATGAAAAAATTACTTATTCACTTATACATATGCGTTCTATAGATAAGGTACACAGTTTTCCTTATCTTTTCTTTTTTCTAGATATTGTTTGTTCTTACAGTTATAAAACTGTGGCCACTGAATGTAATAATTAAGTTTGAGCTTATATTTTGTTTGTCTTTTTTTCCTGTTTCATTTTTCCAGTATGTACTTCATTTTTAAAAAAAACAAGTGTGGAGATTCCTTAAAAAACTGGAAATAGAACTGCCTTATGATCCAGCAATCCCACTGCTGGGCATACACACTGAGGAAACCAGAAGGGAAAGAGACACGTGTACCCCAATGTTCATCGCAGCACTGTTTATGATAGCCAGGACATGGAAGCAACCTAGATGTCCATCAGCAGATGAATGGATAAGAAAGCTGTGGTACATATACACAATGGAGTATTACTCAGCCATTAAAAAGAATACATTTGAATCAGTTCTAATGAGGTGGATGAA
>NW_011494889.1:646295-669593 GCF_000754665.1 Bison bison bison | reverse complement strand
GGGAGGAGGGTTCAGGATGGGGAACACATGTATACCTGTGGTGGATTCATTTTGATATTTGGCAAAACTAATACAATTTATAAAGTTTAAAAATAAAATAAAATAAAAAAATAATAAAGGAAATGAAAATAGGATATTGAAAAAAAATTTAAATAAAAAATGGTTAGGAAGAGAAAAAAAAAAAGTTAAACTTATTTTTTAGGCCAGTTTTAGGTTTACATAAAATGTACCCTACATCCAATTTCCATTTTTTCTAACATCTTATGTTGGCATGATACATTTGTTACAATCAGTGAACCAGTAATGATAAATTGTTATTAACTAAAGTCCATAGTCATTTGGGTTTCCTTAGGTTTTACTTGATGTCCTTCTTCTGTTCCAGGACCCCATTTAAGACACCACATTACATTTAATTATTGTGTCTTTAGGCTTCTCTTGACTATGATAATTTATGGAAATTTCCTGTTTTTGATGACCTTGACAGTTTTGGTCTCTCTAATTGGATCTTTTGGATACCATCCCTTAACTGAGACTTGTCTGATGTTTCTCTCTTGGTTAGACTGGAATTAGAGTAAATCATTTTTATCATATATTACAAAAGCACTGGTGAGTGGTGGATTGGAAATTTAAAACAAATGGGTACTTCTCCACAGATAGTTGATGAAACCCTTCTCTAGTAATACTGGGGTCACTTATAGAATTGAGGGTGTTCTGAATGACCTGGGGAAAGGTGGATTCAGGATGCCTCTAGATTCTGCCCTACTCCCCACACCAGTAGTAAACTTTTGTTCTAAAAAACTTTCCTCCAGAATCTTTCAGTCTCTGCATCTCACTCACAATTTTTGGATTTCAGGAGAGGGACTCTGATCAACTCAGTTTGGAGAAGGCAACTAGGAAATGTATGGTGATGGAGACCTGGCTTCAATCCCTGGGTTTGGAAGATCCCCTGGAGGAGGGCATGGCAACCCACTCCAGTATTCTTGCCCAGAGAATCCCCATGGACAGAGGAGCCTGGTGGGCTACAGTCCATGGGGTCGCAAAGAGTTGGACATGACTGACTGTCTAAGCACAGCACGCACAGGGGTTGTTTGACAGGTGTACAGGTCAGAGTAGGGGAGCTGTGTATCTGAGCTCATCACCCCTACTTCCGTCACAGCCTCATCCCGATTTCCACTTGTATCTACTACACACTCCTTGTTTCATAACTCCAAAGCCCTGGCTTTTCGTTCCTCTTTCAGGGAAGAAATTCGTTTACTTTCTGAAGAGAATGAGTAGATTTCTCTTACTGTCTCATCAAACAAGCCAGCCTGGGATTTGCTGCCTAAGGTAAGGCAACTACTCTCCATTCAATGCGTGTAATCAGTAGGACTCATTTTTGGATAGAAAATGTGTATAGCTCTTCTCTCTCAAATATGTTTTTGTTTAATGTTGCTCACTGTTGATGCCTTAATTAAATAAATGGACCAGTCACTGCAAACATAATACATAGATTTGCCTATTATCATGTTGTATGAGGAATAAATATGGAGTTCAGTTCAGTTCAGTTGCTCAGTCTTATTCGACTCTTTGTGACCTTATAGACTCCAGCACACCAGCCCTCCCTGTCTATCACCAACTCCCGGAGTTTACTCAAACTCATGTCCATTGAGTCCGTGATGCCATCCAACCATCTCATCCTTTGTCATCCCCTTCTCCTCCCTCCTTCAATCTTTCCCAGCATCAGGGTCTTTTCAAATGAGTCAGTTTTTCACATGAGGTTGCCAAAGTATTGGAGTTTGAGCTTCAGCATCAGTCCTTCCAATGAATATACAGGACTGATTTCCTTTAGGATGGACTGGTTGGATCTCCTTGCAGTCCAAGGGACTCTCAAGAGTCTTCTCCAGTACCATAGTTCAAAAGCATCAGTTCTTTGGTGCTCAGCTTTCATTACAGTCCAGCTCTTACATCCATACATGACTACTGGAAAAACCATAGCTTTGATTAGGTGGACCTTTGTTGGCAAAGTAATGTCTCTGCTTTTAATATGCCGTCTAGGTTGGTCATAACTTTTCATCCAAGAAGCAAGCATCTTTTAATTTCATGTCTGCAATCACCATCTGCAGTGATTTTGGAGCCCCCCAAATAAAGTCTGACACTGTTTCCACTGTTTCCCCATCTATTTGCCATGAAGTGATGGGACCAGATGCCATGATCTTAGCTTTCTGAATGTTGAGTTTTAAGCCAAATTTTTCACTCTCCTCTTTCACTTTCATCAAGAGGCTATTTAGTTCTTCTTCACTTTCTGCCATAAGGATGGGGGTCATCTGCGTATCTGAGGTTATTGATATTTCTCCTGGCAATCTTGATTCCGGCTTGTGCTTCTTCCAGCCCAGCATTTCTTATGATGTACTCTGCATATAAGTTAAATAAGCAGAGTGACAATATATAGCTTTGATGTACTCCTTTCCCTCTTTGGGACCGTTCTGTTGTTCCATGTCCAATTCTAATTGTTGCTTCCTGACCTGCATACAGATTTCTCAAGAGGCAGGTCAAGTGGTCTGGTATTCCCATGTCTTTCAGAATTTTCCAGAGTTTGTTGTGATCCACACAGTCAAAGGCTTTGGCATAGTCAATAAAGCAGAAGTAGATGTTTTTCTGAAACTCTTGCTTTTTCAGTGATCTAATGGATGTTGGCAATTGGAACCTCTAACTAATAGAGTTATGGTTTGGTTTGTCTACCTCCTGCTCCCCCTGTGGCTCTGCCACAGCCTCCTAACTGGCCTCCCTCCCGCAAGACCTTGTTCCCTCCATCTGATCTGCACAGGAATCCTGTCCAAAGCCCAGGGCTTGAAGGGGCTCCCCTCACCTTACCACCCTTGGCTTGGAATCTTGTGTGTTCCTTCAACTGTCCATTGTGTTTAATCTGAAAGCCAGCAAATTCAGAATCACATGGGAGCTTGTTAAACATTGCAAATTCTCAGGCTACAGCCCAGATCTACTGAATCAGAAACTCTGGTGATAAGGCCCAGAAACTAGTGTTTTTTAAAAAAATACCTACTAGGAAATTCTGAAGGATGCTTAAGTTTGAGAACGATTGGCCAATGGGGGAAAAAATATAAGCTTCTGTCCTGAGAAATCTTTCAAAGCTTCCTCCTCTGCTCTGGTCCCCATCAGCCTCTCCAGTTTCTCCACCTCCCCTGCCCTGAATTTTCCACCATGAGAGTGAGGAGCTGTGTGAAATTGCCTGCAGAGAATGAATGGATGCTTCTCCAGCTCATTTTTAGTTGTTACTCTAGCAGGGCTTCTGTGGGAAGGCTCTGGGCCCTTCTCTGGCCAACTCCTTCTGACACTTGAAGACTCAGCTTAGGTGTCATTTCTCCAGGAAGCCTTCTCCAGCCTCCCCATGTCCCCTTGGATGCTTCCATAGTGCCTTACGCCCATCTCTCTAAACCCATCACATTATATTTATCTGCTTATATTTTTCTGACATTAGATTGTTAGTTACTCTTATTAGGGACTATGCGTCTTTCATTTTTATCCATAGCACTTAGCCCAGTGTTTGGCCACTTAACATGCAGTCAGTTATTTAACAATCACTGAGTGATTTATGAATGAATGAAATAATGACTGCATAAATCTTTGTCAGTGTTTCTGTCACATCTGTGGTTCTATTCCTGCATTCTTTTTAGCCAAGGAAAATTTCCCTCCAGTTCATCAGGAAATGCTACCTCTATTCCTTTGGCTTTTGCTGGTTATCAAATGCAGAACAGATTCTTCCTGCTCTATTATTTCCACATTATGTATTTCAGGGCTCCCACACTTGGTGTAAGGGCCAGTCTTAGCTCCTTATCGGTCAGTGACATTATCATCATGTGAATTTTGTAGCCATAGAGTCTTCTGATAGATTTCTGTCATTCCACTGTAGACTCATGCATCTGAGTTTACTAAGTGTTCTTTGTGAAGTTAGTATTGACTGAAGGAGTCCCAATGCTTTTAAAAATTTTTTCTCAATGCCCCCTTTGGGCTTCTATGCACTGCCAGGATAGAAGCATAAGTTTCAAAGAAAAGGAAATACATCTTGGGCTTCCCTGGTGGCTCAGTGGTGAAGAATCCACCTGCCAATGCAGGAGATGCAAGAGACATGGGTTTGATCCCTGGGTTGGGAAGATCCCCTGGAGTAGGATACAGCAACCCACTCCAATATCCTTGCCTAGGAAATCCCATGGACAGAAGAGCCTGGTGGGCTACAGTCCATGGGGTCACAAAGAGTCAGACACAACAACTTAGTGACTAATCAAGATCAACAAAAGTAAGAGACATTTTCATTGGCCATTAAAAAAAAAAAGAAGAAATACATCTCAATACCGTTTGTCTGTATTCTTATTTCTTCCTTTATTTAGGAACCCTGTGTCTTGCTTGGGCTGCCCAGGTAGTGCTAGTGGTAAAGAACCCACCTGCCAATGCAGCAGACTTAAGAGATACAAGTTCGATCCCTGGGTTGGGAAGATTCCCTGGAGGAGGGCATGGCAACCAACTTCAGTATTCTTGCCTGGAGAATCCCCCTGGACAGAGGAGCCTGGCAGATAATGTCCATAGGATTGCAAAGAGTCAGACACAACTGAAGTGACTTAGCATGCATGCATGTGTCTTGCTTGCATCAGAGAAATGTGTAAACAGAAAAATTTGAAAATGAGATATTGATAGTCCTGTGTAATATAACACAAGCAGAAAACAAGATTTACTCCCAAAGCCATTTCTTTTGTTCCACATGCATGCAGCCCACCTGGGTAATCCAAACCTGCACACACACCGTCCCATCTGCTTTTAGACGTGGGGGTCAGACTAGTTCCTCCAGCAGAGGTTGTCAGCAAACCCTTCTTCCCAGTCTGCCCCTTGTCATCCCAGATTGTGGTTAGACATGTACCTTCTAGCCATGGATCTGGATGGAAAACTGTTAAATAAAAAATGATAATCATTAATGTCATCTTTTAAGTATTTCATATTTTTCTATGGGCTTTCTCTTTTATTACCACATTTAAAAAATTCTGATTAGCCTGTAAGTTGTTAAAGTTCATCTGTGAAAGTAACATTATTTCAAACATCCATAAGGAAGCTGTGACAGCAAATAGTGAATTTCCCAAGATGACAAGTTAGCAGAGGACCTGGAATAGAATATCTTCTACTTCTCACTTAGTTGCTGGGTAAGAAGGAGCCAAGAAGGAAGCAGCATGATGGCAGGTTGTTTGATGGAGGTGCAGAGCATTAGCAGGTGACTCACATGGATGTAGAGGACAGAGAAGTTCAAAGCAGGGGCTCTGGATTCAGACTGCCCGGTTTGAATTTTAGCTCCTCTACTTGCTTGATTGTATACACTGAGAAAGTTACTTAAAATCCATGAACCTTAGTTTCCTTCTCTGCAAATGAAAAAAAAAATTGTAATAACTATCTCACATGGTTGCTTTGTGACTTCATTACATTAATATGTAAAGAGAGCTTAAAATTATGCCTGGCACATAAATTCAAAATAAATATGGCAGGAGGAGAAGGGGATGACAGAGGATGAGATGATTGGATGGCATCACCGACTTCATGGACATGAGTCTGAGCAAGCTCTGGGAGATGGTGATGGACAGGGAGTTTTGGTGTGCTGCAGTCCATGGGGTCACAGAGTTGGACGTGACTGAGAGACTGAACTGAACTGAACTGATTATCACACTGAAAATTTCTCTGTAAAGACTTCTTTCATTATGCCAATGAATCTGCGTGGCTTTTTCTTCTCTGAACACTAGCCATTTTTAAGCAAACTTGGAGCTTCCCAGGTGAATCTGAAACTGGCCCCCATGCATGGAGGGCAGGGAGAAACCGGAGAAATAGGAAGCCCCCTGCAGACTGTCGGGCCGCAAGGTTATAAGCAAGGGAACCTCTTTATGACGCTTGTCTTGGGTGGCTGAAAAATGATTTTCTCACCCACCTGCCAAAATCCTAAAAGTTTATACAGTAGCCTAAACTAGGTTCACTCACTTTCACAGGTCAAATAGTGTTGACATTATCACATCACTTGGTGCAGCTTCTGGGAGCAGGGAAGGCAAGAGGAAGGTGCATTCCAAGACTGGAGAGGGCGTGAGGAGACGCCAGTTGCCTGGGTCCAGCACATGGGTATAACCAGTGGTCACTTCTCAGTGACCTCCCCCAACAGTCATTAAAGGACTTACTATTTTTTAATGACACAACTTAGCACTCCAGAACATACTTGCTAATACTCTTTAGTAATTCTTAAAGGCATATTCAGCTCATTTCCCCAATAATGTCAAAACTCCAGAGGCAGACTCTGTGTTGTATACAGCTTCGGAATCCCTTCCAAGCCCTTAATTAATATTTGGATGAATGATCTTTGGATAAGATTGCTTGGGTTCCATTATTTTCTCAAAGATTATTTTTTAAAACATACATTTGCCTGACATATTCGATTTTTATAGTCTTGTATGTCAATTACTTTATTTACATTTCACAATGACACCGTGCAGATGGAAACATTTTATTATACCCACTTTTGTTGTTGTTATCATCAGTGATTGATCAAGAACTCGTTGCATATTCTTTGCAGAGTAGCCTCTTTGTTGTTGTTTAGTCGCTAAGTCATGTCTGATTCTTTGCCACCCCTTGAACTGTAGCATGCCAGGCTTCCCTGTCCTTCATTATCTCCCGGAGTTTGCTCAAACTCATGTCCGTTGAGTCAGTGATACCATCCAACCATCTCATCCTCTGTCTTTACAGATGACTATTATGAGCATTTGAGCACTGAAATGATACACTAAAGTACATGGGTTGAACTTTGAACCTGGGTTTCTGAACTCAAAATTAATAATTTTCGACTTCCCTGGTGGCTCAGATGGTAAAGTGTCTGTCTACAATGCAGGAGACCCATTGGTTCTTCTTCCCAACCTGGTTCAATCCCTGGGTTGGGAAGATCCCCTGGAGAAGGAAATGGCAATCCACTCCAGTACTATTGCCTGGAAAATCCCATGGACAGAGGAGCCTGGCAGGCTACAGTCCATGGGGTCGCAAAGAGTTGGACATGACTGAGCGACTTCACTTAGGTGTATGGTCAATTTAGACTGGACCAAACATCTGACAATCATTTATTTTACATATTTCTCCTTTTATTTCCTATTTGGAGATGTCTGTTTACAGAGTTGAAGCAGGCACATTCAGAAGGGGATGGAAATCAGGATTTCAATTAGAAAGAGATACAAGTAGAGTTGGACCACATCAGCCAAGTCATCTCAGACCTCTGGGGCAAGGACAGGCTGACCAGTAGGACTGGTGGCATGTGTCTTTTTGGACACTTGTGCAGACAAGTTGTGATCTTTGTAGAATATTGAAGCAAGGGGTGATTTATTTTTGATGACTTAAAAAAATAAAAGGAAAGGGAAAACAAACCCAAACAGAAATCTCTCCTTGTTAGGAAGGAATGTTATTTTCCAAGTATTAACAAATGCTTCTGAAATGCAAGTATTTATTGCACATATATTGTGTTGAAGTGAGATAGTCATTTAATCTTGGTGTTCTATGTTCAATGAGGTAGACATCAGTCTTTCCTCCTATTTATTAATTTGGAATATCCTGAAGTGACAATTCTAAGGGAGATATTTCCTTACTGTCCTGACCCTGCACTTTGATTCACAGCATGGCCATGGTTTTCAGGTTATAACCACTATTCTCCTTTTCCCAGAGTTTTATTTTCTTTACTGGTAGGGTCAGAAACTCAACAGCAGAATGTGAGGGGATGACAGGTATTTTAAGAGAGTTTAATAAATAAACCATTTTCAGAGGACATGGCAGGGTATAAAAAGCCACAAGGCTTGTGGCTTTTTATACCCTGGTATAGTCCCTTGTGAAGGATGAAGGGTGTTTCTAGAGGCCTGAGGAGATGAAGAGAAGACTGGTTACTGGAACTCAGACAGACAGTTGGGTGCAGAGGCTACCTGATTAGAGCATCAAGCCTCCATCTCAGGCATCAGCCAGGACTCTGAGGGGAGCCCAGAGCACCTGACCCTGTCTCCCCCCACCTCCCTCCCATTCATGCCAGTATTTCCATTGGCCGGATCCAACCAGGATCCGGAAAGCCTATTGATGGTGTTTGTACCAGTCACCCCCCAGGACATAAGATGGCTAGAGAAGATGAAGAACGAATGGGGAGAGGGTGGTTGTAAGGGTGAATGAAAGATGCTGTTGTTGTTTTAGTCACTAAGTCATGTCCAACTCTTTGTGACCTCATGGACTGTAGCCTGCCAGGCTCCTCTGTCACTGGGATTTCCCAGGTAAGAATACTGGAGTGGGTTGCCATTTCCTTCTCCAGGGGATCTTCCCAACCCAGGGATCCAACCCATGTCTCCTTCCTTGGCAGGCGGGTTCTTTACTGCTGAGCCATCAGGGAGGCAAATGCAAGATAGCTGTAAAACATTAGTGAATCTTTGCCAGAGAGGAGCATGTTTTTCCTGGATTACATGTGCCAGACACTGAAAGGTCAGCAACTTCCTAATCTAGTTGGATGCAGTGGGATTCTCTACTTGAAGTTTGTTCTGAGAGAATAGCTCTGTCTTAGAGTTAAGGGAAGGAAGGAGAATGCTATGTACTGAAATTTCTGCCTTAAAATTTCTGTGGTTTCTAGGAAGTCCATCCAGGGGTCGTGAACCTGGAAGAATAAGAAATGAAAATGATGTCTCTCTGGTAGTCAGAGGAAGGCGTGATTGCTTCTTCCTTCTGGGAGTATATTTTGTCTAAAGAACTTCTCATGCCTCGGCTCTGTTTTACTCATCTCTGTGTTTTTCTCTTTCTGCACCCACCCACACATATACAAACACACTCACAGTTTATCATATTATGGTTCCTCGGGCATGGTAAGTTCATTTCTTGTGGAGTCTCCCTTGTCATCCAGAGTATGCTGAGTTACACTTTTCTGTGGCCTTGCTTGGGGAATGCAAACTCATTTTAGTTCTCATTTTAGTGGGAACTGAACGCACATCAAGTCACTGCATAAAATTCCTATAACATTCCTAAGGCATATATTCATGGTGTTAAGTTCTGCTTTGAATTAACTGCTTCATATTTTTCATTAATAAAGATAATAGAGATTGGCTTATATATTTTTGATCTGTATAATTTTTGTATAGTTATCAAAATGTCTCCAAGTATTTTGCAATAAATGATCACTTTGAGGCTTCATGTTGGATGATGACTGTTTTATTAGGTCCCACTTGAATTTTGTTTAGAATCCTCCTTTGAATTATGCATCACTGGCAGGGTGCTGTGGCGAGCAAAAAGGAATGACTAAGTGGCAGTGTCTCATGGAGATAGACTACAGAAGAAGTGCATGCCTGCGCACACCTGCACCATTAATTCCGGTACTGGTGGTAAATGAGATTCAGTTACAGGTGCAGTGGGAGAGCAGGGGAGGAGAGATTGCTTTCCTCGTGTCTGTGCTGCAGCAGGTACTGTATCGTGTGCATGTAGGAGTTTGATTAATTCCTTTGGGGAATGGTCCTGACAGTGATGAGGAAGTTGCTGATGGCAATGAAGAATCATTTTGTTTTCCGGGTGGGTGGCTGCATCACAAACAGGGAGAAGCTGATCCAGGTTGCCTGATGAGATTGGCCTCCTAAGGACTTGAACGTGTGACTTTCCTGAGCCGCTGGCTGATTTTAGAAGTCCCACCTGCCTAAGGAACATCTTTGCTTCCCTGGTAGCCATTGCAAGCAAGCTCTGACACAGCTAGAAAATTTGCTGACTGTAATCAGAGAGTCAACCAGCTGTCCTTAAAGTAAGCAGACTGTTTACGTGGCCTCTTGGTCCAGTCAGACTCAGTGTTGAAGAATAAGTAGTTCATTCAGGAATAGCTGAGCTGCTGCTTTTTCCCTCAAACCCAAAGGCAAAATTAAAGCAGTAGAACATTTTTTTGCCAGTTACATTCTGTTTGAAAAGATGAAAAGATGAATCATCCTTATGTTTGTACTCAGAATCATCTAGTTAGGGGCAAGATTATTCACAGGCTAATTTTGTGTAGAAATCACGTTTTGACAGCATATCGATATCAGTAGATGTGTTTGCTCTGGGAAGGAAGAAAAAAAAAGCACATCTTGCAGATCAGGAGAAAACATGAGTTGCTTCTTCTCAAGTGTATCACTGTAATGTTTTTACATAGGTCAAAAGGTTATATGCGGGCTTCCCTGTGGCTCAGAGGTTAAAGCGTCTGCCCTCAATGTGGGAGACTCGGGTTCGATCCCTGGGCCGGGAAGATCCCCTGGAGAAGGAAATGGCACCCCACTCCAGAATTCTTGCCTCCGTGGATGGAGAAGCCTAGTAGGCTGCAGTCCATGGGGTCGCAAAGAGTCAGACACGACTGAGCGACTTCACTTTCCCTCATAGTTCAGTTGGTAAATAATTCGCCTGTAATGCGGGAGACCTGAGTTTGATTCCTGGGTTGGGAAGATCCCTGGAGAAGGGAAAGGCTACCCACCCCAGTATTTTGGACTGGAGGGATTCCATGGACTGTATAGTCCATGTGGTCACAAAGAGTCGAACATGACTAAGCAACTTTCACTTTCAAAGGTCATATGCAATGACATTTAAAAAACTAGCAGACAAAATCTCTGTTTTTGAGATTTGAGTAAGACTCAGTAATATCCTAAAAATAGCTATTCACTCTTCCTTTAATTAATTTAAAATTGAGTGAGATAGCAGTTCTAAGTACGTTTGAAATTCCTTACTTCCTGGGTTTGTCCCCCTTCTATCTTTCTCTGTCCTGGACAAAAGAGTCTAGAGGGAGAGAAGAACAGAAGGGTAATCTGAAGAAGTATGAGCAGCATCAAGGAGACAAAATTACCTTGAGAAGTTTGGGTCACTCATTGATGTATTCAACTTTGATGGTGGCAGGAGAATGCCTGATAGACTTTTCTGTACACAAGAATCATTTTCAATAAAAGCAATTTCAGTGGAAGTTTATGGGTATGACTGATTAGTGGGAAATTTCTAAATTTAACTTTAGATAAAAGTGGAAGTGAAAATTATTTTTTTCATCCATTTTTATTATGAGAAAGCAAATACTATTGGCCAATTAAAATATTGGATTTTCTTAGAGAGGTTCAGTTCAGTTCAGTTCAGTTCATTCGCTCAGTCGTGTCTGACTCTTTGTGACCCCGTGAATTGCAGCATGAGCTAGATATAAATGATAAGATTTAAGTTCATATAAATAGACTATGTTCAAAAGATTCTTAGCTCTCTTACTCCTTTGCTCCCTTTGTTTCAGAAGGCTGGGGGCAATAAGAAAGGAAACAAATTTTGTATTATTATTATTATTTTTATTATTTTGTTTTTTTTTGCTGGGGCACCCAGGCTTGGGCTTAGTTGACCCTCAGCATGTGAGATCTTAGTTCCTGAAATGGGGATCAAACTTGCATCCTTAGCATTGGAAGAAAGATTCATAACCTTGGGACCACCAGGGAAGTCCCTGTAATTTTTTTTCATGCTTTTTCTCATTTGTTAACCATTTCCATAAATCTGAACAAGTTTGTCTTTTTTATTATACATGAAAAATACCCTTCTCCTTCTTTACTATTTTTGCTTTCTTCACTGGTGTCTTGCTTCTTTCCTAGTGACCTTCTTGAGTACCATTTTGTTATACATAGGAGCTTTCTGAAGCTACTGAACACTGTGACTCGACTATACCATGTCTAAGTAGCTTCAAACCTATGCTGTTAACTTCAGCCTAAAGTGTTAGTCACTCAGTCATGTCTGACTCCTTGTGACCCCATGGACTGTGGCCAGCCAGGCTCCTCTGTCCATTGAATTCTGCAGGCAAGAATAGTGGAGTGGCTAGCCATTCCCTTCTCCAAGGGATCTTCTCAATCCAGGGATGAAGTCAGGGTCTCCTGCATTGTAGGCAGATTTTTTACCATCTGAGCGACTGTGTGCTCTAAAGAGTGTGAAAAACCATAGCATTTCCCAAGCTGTCATAAAATGTGACTCAGTGACCCATATGCAAGATAGCAAAAGAGACACAGATGTGAAGAACAGACTTTTGAACTCTGTGGGAGAAGGTGACGGTGGGGATGATCTGAGAGAATAGCACTGAAACATGTATATTATCATATGTGAAATAGGTCTCCAGTCCAGATTCGATGCATGAGACAGGGTTCTCAGGGCTGGTGCACTGGGATGACCCTGAGGGATGGGGTGGGGAAGGAGGTGGGGGGGGGTTCAGGATGGGGAACACATGTACACCCATGGATAATTCATGTGAGTGTATGGCAAAAACCACTACAATATTGTAAAGTAATTAGCCTCCAATTAAAATAAATAAATTAATAAAAAAAAATGTGACTCAGTCATCCTGCAGGCGGCTGTGTTACAAATGCTTAAAGGGATTCAGAATGAAAATTGACCCTCAAAAGTGACTGGAAGTAGAACCAGCAGCAAAATTAGACCTGTTGCTAGGAGGCTCTATTGCCCTTGTAGCTGTACCTACTTCCAGGAAAAGTTGAAGGCTAGTGTTCATGCTGCCAAGCTGGCATCCCCCAGAGAAAACAGAGCAGGTGGCTGGCACTTATTCCAAAGGTGAAACTCAGTGCAGCAGCCCTTTCCTAGTTTTATTTTGTAATTCTACAGAGGTCTTTTCTATACCTAGAACATCTAGAAACTTTCTATGAAATTTGGTCAGCCTGCACTTGCCCTGATGCTGGGGAGAAGTTGTCTATTCCCTTTGAAGTTTCCTCTTATGACATAAGTTGGCCCAAGTGGTTAGGCGGATGCAGCTCTGAAGGTTATTTAGATTCCATGCGGTCCTTAGACTGGAATGGCTGCAAGGTTGGGAGAGGGGATCCACTGTTTTATCCAAATGTCATGCTGGAGGTTCCACAGTGAGACTGATTGGATTCTCCAAATCACCCCTTTCCTTCATTTACAGAAGTAACTGGAGTTGACTGGAGAGCCACAGTGAAAGCCCTCCTGGCCTCTTGTCGACCCTGACTCTTCTTGTCATCAGATTAATCACAGTTCATGAGACAATTGTTTAAATGGCAAGGAACACTTAGATTTTGGAGCAGAGTGCCTGGGAGAATGGTTGACGCATGGAGAGAAAAATGAAAGAACTCAGATAGCTCTTTAGAGAGAAGGACTGCTGGACTTTGCCAAAGGAAGCTGAGCAAATGCCAAGGAGAAGGGCAGGAGGAGACAGTGCCTTCAAGGACGGTTCCCAGTACCAGCCCAGGTCAGAACTGCAGCAGCCCCAGAGATACAAATGCAGAAGTTTGATGAGTGGTGGAAATCACTTAGAATTGTAAATTGATTTTTTAAGAACATTGGCTTTGGTGGCAACGGGGGTTGGGAGGATATAGGAAGCTGGGATTACAAAGACCTAGAGCCTTTCAAGGAACACTAATTCAGTGGCAAGTTAATAGGCATTGAGAGGAAAAAAAGTAATTTGTTAGTCAAATAATTCTGAGAATTCTGGCTTAAACAAAGTCAATACCCTAGTGTTTCTGAAATCCTTTAATATATGTTTATGCAAAACAAATCCATGATGATGGTACATAAGATGCAGGATTTCCCCCATTTATATGAACATAAAAATTATTTATAAAGGACAATCTCATACAACTAGACTTTTGGGGAAACATACAATACTGCCTTGGAAGGCAGATTGGAGGGAGTTGTTCAGTCACTAAGTCCTGTCCAATTCTTTAAACCTCATAAACTGCAGCACATGAGGCTTCCCTCTCCTTCACTATCTCCTGGAATTAAGACACAGTTCTAATTTCTCATAATTTTATCCAGTGAGGAAGAGGCTAAACAAGGACTCAAAAATAGGTGTTTACCAACTTCAGGATTTTTCCCAAACGTGAGTTCAACCCTGGCATTTAAAACAGAAGAACCTCAGTAATACTGTGTGTGAAAGCAACGATTAACTACTTTCATCGGATAGAAAAAGAGAAATTAAATTGTAAGCCTAGCATGTAGGAATTCTGTATGGGTTAGAATTTTGGTCCACTTGTGAGAAGATTACTTACTAATTGGTTATATAGTTTATGGGAGTTATGAGGGTCGGATGCATTTAGAGTGGGAGGAAGGAGATAGGAAGATTCAGTGTAGGTGTAAGAAGTCTTCATTTAGTTGGAAATATTATTGGCCTGGGTTTCGCTAGAGTAGAAACTGAGGGACCCTGGAACAGTGAGCTTGTTTTCTTACATCAAGAAGTATAATTGGCTAGAGTGAATGAAAAGATAGAATTATGGTCACCTACTATCACATCTTGAATTTTGAAGATTACTGAAAAATGCTTACCTACCTATTTTTTTTTTTCTCTGCATATCTCCAGGGATTGGTCCTCTTACTAAGTGGAACTTCACCAGTAAGTTCACCAGTCTGATTTTGGCCACTGCTTAGGACTTTGGGCTGCCACTCATTCTGTTTGCAACTCAGTTTCTCTGATTGAATGGGAACAATAATTTAACCTGTTTCACTTCTCTTCTATAGTTAATAATTGACTAGTTCAATAAATATTTACAGAGGCTCTATTGAGCATGAGGCACTCTTTCAGATTCGAAGAGGGACATACAACTGAACAAAACAGAGTTTAATTCTTCATAGAGGAGGCAAAACAGGAAATAAATGAACCTATAACATAATACCAGATCAGTGATTAATGTTATAAAGAAAAATAAAGGAGCATAAAGGCCTAGAAGAGCTTCCTTTGTGGCTCAGATGGTAAAAAAATCTGCCTTCAATGCGGGATACCTGGGTTCAATCCCTGGGTCAGGAAGATCCCATGGAGAAGGGAATGGCTACTCACTCTAGTATTCTCTTGTCTGAAAAATTCCATGGACAGAGGAGTTTGGCAGGCTACAATCCATGGGGTCACAAAGAGTTGGACATGACCGAGTGACACATAAACATAAAGGGCTAAAGAGATAGGAAGGTTAGGAACAGCATCTTTAAGGATGTGACATTTGAGTATAAACTTATATAAAGTGAAGGACTGAGCCAATGAATGTCTTAGGGAAAAAAAAAAAACCCATCAGGTTCAAAGCCTGAGATGTGAATGTTCTTGGCAGGATAATTACTATAACAACAACAACTAACTCCACCATATTTTAGTGGTTTAATACAACAAAATTTTCTTTTTCCTTTATATCAGTGTCTAGCAGGCATCAGTGGCTATGGGAGTTCTGGTCCACTTAGTCATTCAGGGATCCAGGCTGAGGACCTTTGATACTTTAAAAAATGGCTCTCAAGGTTGCCATGGGGATCATGTATAGGCCAGAGTTGGACACGACTGAATGACTGAACTGAACTGAACAGGCCAGAATGAAGAGGGTACAGAAAGTGAGAGCAAGAAGTACCACACAAATGGATTAAGAGACCAGGTCTGCATGCAGCATACATAATTTCAAGCTTTCTCTTTAACTTTTAGAAAAATCTTTTTGTTTTATATTGGAGTATAGTCAAAGCTGGATTTACGAAAGGCAGAGATAAAATTGCCAACATCTGTTGGATCATAGAAAAAGCAAGAGAGTTTCAGAAAAACATCTACTTTTGCTTTATTGACTACACTGAAACCTTTAACTGTATGGATCAAAACAAACTGTGGAAAATTCTTCAAGAGATGGAAATACCAGACCACCTTACCTGCCTCCTGAGAAATCTATATGTAGATCAAGAAGCAACAGTTAGAACCAGACGTGGAACAACGGACTGGTTCCAAATCAGGAAAGGATTTCGTCAAGGCTGTATATTGTCACCCTGCTTATTTAACTTATATGCAGAGTACATCATGAAAAACACTGGGCTGGATGAAGCACAAGCTGCAATCAAGATTGCTGGGAGAAATATCAATAACCTCAGATATGCAGATGACATCACCCTTATGGCAGAAAGCAAAGAACTGAGGAGTCCCTTGATGAAAGTGAAAGTGGAGAGTGAAAAAGCTGGCTTAAAACTCAACATTAAAAAAACTAGGATCATGGCATCCGGTCCCATTACTTCATGGCAAATAGATGGGGAAACAATGGAAACAGTGACAGACTATTTCCTTGGGCTCCAAAATCACTGTAGATAGTGACTGCAGCCATAAAATTAAAAGACACTTGCTCATTGGAAGAAAAGCTATCACCAGCCTAGACAGAACATTAAAAAGCAGAGACTACTTTTCTGACAAAGGTCCGTCTAGTCAAAGCTATGGTTTTTCCAGTAGTCATGTATGGAAGTGAGAGTTGGACTATAAAGAAAGCTGAGCACTGAAGGATTGATGCTTTTGAACTGTGGTGTTGGAGAAGACTCTTGAGAGTCCCTTAGACTGCAAGGAGATTCAACCAGTCCATCCTAAAGGAGATCAGTCTGAGTATTCATTAGAAGGACTGATGTTGAAGCTAAAACTCCAATCTTTTGGCCACCTAATGTGAACTGATTGATTGTAAACACCCTGATACTGGGAAAGATTGAAGGCAGGAGAAGGGGACCACAGAGGATGAGATGGTTGAATATTATCACTGCCTTGATGGACATGAGTTTGAGCAAGTTCTGGGAGTTGGTGATGGGCAGGGAAGCCTGGTGTGCTGCAGTCCACAGGGTTGCAAAAAGTCAGACCAGACTGAGGGACTGAACTGAACTGAATAGGTAATAGGTAATCACAACAATGTTGTGTTGGTTTCGGGTGTACAGTGAAGTGATTCAGATATACCACATAGACATGCACCTATTCTTTTTCAAATTCTTTTCCCATTTAGGTTATTACATAACATCAAGCAGAGTTCTCTGTGCTATACAGTAGGTCCTTTTTGGCTATGCATTTTAAATATAGTGGTGTGTACATGTCCATCCCAAACTTCCAATCCATCCCTCTCCCAACTCTTCTCCTCTGGTAACCATAAGTTTGTTCTCTAAGTTTGTGAGTCTTATTCTGTTTTGTAAATAAGTTCATTTGTAATTTTTGTAATTTTTATGTTTCCCTGTCTCTATCTGACTTACTTCACTCAATATGACTATCTCTAGGTCTATCAATGTTGCTGCAAATGGCGTTATTTTATTCTTTTTAATGGTTGAGTAATATCCCATTGTATATATTTTCCACATCTTCTTTATCCATTTTTCAAGTTTTATAGTAGGACTATGCATTACTGTGGGCCTCAATTTTATTGACTAGGATCATATCATTCCACCTAACTTATATCAGAATTCTTTTTTCCCACCTGATGCATAAATCCTTCCCCATTTTCTCCCCTGTAGCTAGCATATTGACTACTTCTGTCCTATTAGATTGGATTTTGCATGGATGTGGATGCCAGTTAGAGACATCTCTGAACTGCCCGGTCATTTGGAGGAATTTATATGGGAGTCCTTGCTTTCCTTGGGTCTTCATCAGTTTTCCTCTGACTCCTCTTCCAGTGATTATCTACCCCCTCTCACCCCACCCTGCCCCATCACCATGCCAACTGGAGGACTGGGGAACCTGGAGTGGGAACTCACTCAAGTCAGAACCACTGGGGCTGAACCTGGATGGAGCACACAGGCTTTAGAAAATCTGAAACCTTAAGCAGGCCCTGTCCCTGGAGAAGAGTCACCTGAGACTTTCAGAGAGTTCCAGTCTTATTAAGATGAGGGAATGCTAAGATGGCATTGTTTGAAAAGTTAGAAGGGGCTTCAGAGAGTCGTTAATTTACATATCGAGTGGTCAGTATCTTACTTGAGGAATTTACAGCTGTTGTAAATGGATTATTAAACGGTGATCCCTAAAGTCCACAGTTGGCAACTGTTAAGGTTAAATTATTAACAAGAAACCATATTTGTAGGATGGATGAGGTTGTAAAATCAGATTTTCTGGAGTATTTAATTAAAATGGACTATGTAAGTTTTCCCATTTCTTGTTCTATTCCTTGGATTATCACTTAAATTAAAAATCTTGGCTCTCATGGTTTTATTTTATTAGGCTTACATTTGTTTGACTTCAAATCACTCAGATGATTTTCAGGAATACTTATGACCATTTGATCATCAGTGCTGTAGTTTTATGGGACTTCTGCTGTTTTTCAGAAGGTGTTGCTTTTTCCCACATCTTCGCACACCAGGGTGGTATATATGACCATCCTTTCTTAGATGTTTTGTAAAGGTGTTTTAAAATTTTTAGCGGGGAGGGGCTCTTCTTTCAGTGCTGATAAATACCCACGTATTTCATCAGGAACTGAGTAGCATGATTCACAGCTAGCAGTCTAACCCCAGCCCATTCTCCGAGCCAGGTGACAAGTCTCATAGACTAGGTTAGTCAGCCCTGTGGCCACAATCCAGGCTCAATCCCATCAGAGCCAGAACATATTAGATGTAGGAAAACTGGAATAGCTTTTTGATGTCAATGTGTATTTATTCTTTCTTCATGTCAGTGGGTCCTGATATAAAACTTGACTTATATACCCAATCATGGAGAGATGGTCTAACCTTTGACTAATAAGGTAAAATTATTGTTTGAATCTAGCTTTTTCTGTGAAGAAAAAACAGTATACCAGAGGAATGGGAGAGATATGTCAGTTTTGCTTTTGAAGAGTTTCTTTTTCTCTCTCTCCTTTGGAATAGTGAAATTACCTTTTTTTGCATTTGATTTTATTTCTCTTCTCATTCTGTGGGGACATTCTTGGAAGGCAGAACTTGTAGCATCTTTCCCCAAACATGAAGGAATGTGCTCCTCACATAGGCAGAGCCCTAGGCTCATGACACTTTCTTCATTTTTAGGCTAGAACCCTGGGATGCATTTAAAAGACCTGAGTGAAACTGGAATCATCTAAGTAGCAGGGGAGACATGATTTTGAAAAGAACATAGAAGGACAAGCTGAAAATGGGACTTTGCCTAAAATCTGCCATGAGAATTTAAGTTGTGGACGATGAGAAATTGTAGAGTAAAGAAATGGATATATGCAAATGGGTATACAATAATCATGTGGACACACATTTCTGCTGGCTCTTAACCAGCATCCCATGGAGTAGAACTGTCAGGATTAATTACTTAGATTGTGTATGCTGCTGCTGCTGCTGCTAAGTGGCTTCAGTCGTGTCCGACTCTGTGCGACCCCATAGAGGGCAGCCCACCAGGCTCCCCCGACCCTGGGATTCTCCAGGCAAGAACACTGGAGTGGGTTGCCATTTCCTTCTCCAATGCATGAAAGTATAGAGAGTGCCAAAATGAAAACCTCTGTGAGTGCCAAGCGTTATCAGTTTGCATCACAACTTAGATATTTGGCGGAATAGCAGAGGGATTAGACATTTTCAGAAAATCTATTTTGTTTGACCTCTCTCACTTTCAGGATTGTATTTTTTGGGGGGAGGGTCGGGGAGAGGGGGTAAGGCCATGGTTCCATTTCACTGATGTTCAATGGCTCGTAATTCTTTGTAGCTATTTTTGGTTACTTTTCTTTTTTAATAACTTGTTATCTCCTGTAGATCTTGCATATTATTTTGGTTCTTTTAAAACATACTTCAGGTTAAAGTTGATGCTGTATTTTACACACAACCAGAATTCTGGTTAGAATAAATGGGAAGAGTAAATGAAGCTGGAGGGCAGGTCTCAGAAACTGTCTTAGTTGTAGACCTTTGACAAATTCTTCCCTTAAGAATGGAGCTATCTTCCCCGTCCCAACTCCAGCTATAGCATCCTGTGGATGGAAGGGGCTGGTATCATGCAAACATGTGCAAGAAAACTGGTCATACTCCACAGCGCACATACCTGTCATTCAACAAATGCATGTTAAGTACTTCCTTTCTCTTCTTTTTTGTTTTTAGTTAGTACTTTCTTAGTAATAGTAGTAGTGTTACTCGCTCAGTCGTGTCTGACTCTTTGCAACCCCATGGACTGTAGGCACCTCTGTCCAGGGAATTCTCCAGGCAAGAATATTGGAGTGGGATGGCATTTCCTATTCCAGGGGATCTTCCTAGCCCAGGGATCATCTCCTGTGCCTCCTGCATTGGCAGGCAGATTCTTTACCATTGCGCCACCTAGGAAGCCCAATTATTACCTTACGTATCTCCTACTACAAAAAAAGGAAGCAGAACACCCTGGGGGCCTTTTGGGGGTCTGGAAGGCAGCATATTCTACTCCAAGGAATGGAGGAAAGGCTTTGTTCTCGTTTCATATGCTTCAGGTTAAAGTCAATGCTCTATTTTATACACAGTGAGAATTCTGTTAGGATAAATGGGAAGAGTAAATGAAACTGGACGGCAGGTCTCAGAAACTGTCCCTACAGTTTGGCTACAGAATGGCTACAGAAAGCCTTTCCCTTCTCCAGGTCTCCTGCATTGCAGGCAGATTCTTTACTGTCTGAGCCACCCGGGAAGCCCCACTTTCTTAGTAAACACTTTTTATTTTGTAGCCTTTGTAAGCAGCACATGTTTATTAAGCTCTGCAAAACTCTGCATGGGTGCTAGTAATGCAGAAATCAACATGATAAGAGTTCTTACTATTAAGTGGCTTGTCTGAGTAGAGAGATAGACAAGAAAATTGATGCTCCATGGTGTCACAGGTATCCAATACTGCCTCAGCACAAGGTATATTTCATCAATGACACATCCATTTTTTCTTTCTTTCAATGTTGCACAATTCTCAATTGTTTCTTTTTTTTTTTTATTAAAAAAAAAATTATTCTGCTGCACCAGGTCCTGGTTGCAACATGCAGGATCTCTGATCTTCATTGCAGCATGTGGAAGCTTTAATTACACACTTGGGGTCAAATTCCCTGACCGGGGATTGAACCTGGGCCCCTTGCATTGGGAGTATGGAGTCTGAGCCACTGGACCATTAGGGAAGACCCTCAGCTGTTTCTTTTCAAATAAATTTCTTTTCTGTATAGTGACATGCTATCCTTCTGGAGAGTGTATTGAATTTCCTTATTCTATGAAAGTGTGTAAGTGAAAGTATTAAGTTGCTCAGTCGTGTCTGACTCTTTGCGACCTCATGACTGTAGCCCACCAGACTTCTCTGTCCATGGGATTCTCCAGGTGAGAATACTGGAGTGGATTGCCATTCCCTTCTCCAGGGGATCTTTCCGACCCAGGGGTTGAACCCAGGTCTCCTGCATTGCAGGCAGATTCTTTACCATTTACACCATCAGGGAACCTGTATGCTTATGAGCCTCTGTTCATGCTACACCACTGGGTGGATTTTCAGTGCACTGTTTGTCTCTTCAAGTATTTCTAAGCTATTGTTTTATTCATTTATTGTGTGAAGTTAATGGCTTTAAATTGGACCATAGACTCTCTTTCCAAACACTAAACCAGTTGAACAAACAAAATGTGTGAAAATAAACTATTTCACTTCAGATTCAAGCCAGAATTTGGCATGAACATGATGACAGAACATCCACTGGGAATGATTGAACAAAGAGAAGAAGAAATGGAGTTGTTTTTGTTTCAGTAGCAGAAGCCTACGGATCTGGGAAATTCTACAGGAAAACGGTTCTTATAACTTTGTTCTTAAGGAAAATAAACCCAGTGGGGCCAGGATTCAGCCCCAGTTTCAGTGACCTGACTCCTCAAATAAAGCCCTGGATTGATTAGAGAATAGGAAAATGTTTTGAGTCAGGTGACACCTTAAATCAAATGAATTATTCTAATAGGAAGATAGCAAGAAGTAGCAGCAGGAGAAGTCTGAAATGACTGACTGAGAGCTTGTCCCCAAATAGGTTGATCAACCAGCATTTTATTAACAGTCACCTGTTTTGCCACTGAGACTCAGGAGCTGAGCTGTCAACTACTTTGAAGTCACCTGTGGTCAAGAACCTGCTTTAGAGACTTCCCTGGTGGTCCAGTGGTTAAGAATTCACCTTGCAACGCAGGGGTCACTGATTTGATCCCTGGTTGGGGAACTAAGAACCCTCATGCCAGGGGGTAGCTAAGTTCATGCACCGCAGCTACCGAGCCCCCCGCACTCTAGAGCCTGCTGGCTGTAACTATGAAGCGTGCACCCCACAACTAGAGAGTCCTTGTGCTGCAACGAAACATACTGTGTGATGCATTGAAGGTCACATGTGCTGCAACTAAGACCCGACACAGCCAAAATAAATAGACAAATATTTTTAAAAAAGAATCTGCTTTATTCCCTGATTTTAAACTGAGGATCACATACTTGGAAGACAAGTTTAATGACCTCACAGCTAGGGAAAACTTCAGAACCTCATTTTCATTTCTTTGATCTCTTTTTCTTATATTGACTGTCCTTCTGGAATTATTTCCTTTATCGCAATTACTCCATCATAAGTTCCTTTCTGACAAGATTTTTGATGGTAAACTCTCAGCCATTGTTTATTCATAAGTGACTTCATTTCACTCCCATTCTTGAACATGGTTTTGCTGTTAAAATGTTTATGCTGACAATTATTTTATCTCAATACCTTAAAGATACTATTCAACTGTCTTCTGGATTCTACGATTGATTTGGGGAAGTTTACTGTCATTTTTGTTGTCTTTCCTTGTTAGGTAATCCATCCCTTCTTTCCGGCTGCTTTACCAACCTTCTCTTTGTATTTGTTTTCCAACTTTATTACCATATGTCTTGCATGAATTTGGTTTTCTTTTTCCTATTTGGAATATCTTGGGCTTCCTGGATCTGTAGATTCATATTATCTCTCAGCTATGATACTTTCAAGACATGATATTTTACAACAATATCTCCCCTTATTGTTTTTATTCTATCTTTTTTGGGAAACTGAAACATGCCTGATAAACCTTTTATTTAGTGTTCATATCAGTAACCTCTCTTTCATATTTCCCATCTTTGTATGTAATGTGGCAATTTTTGATATATATTCATTGATCCTTCCTTTTAGTTATGCCTAATCTGCTGTTTTGGAGAAGGAAATGGCAACCCGCTCCAGTACTCTTGCCTGGAAAATTCCAAAAATGGGGGAGCCTGGTAGGCTATAGTTCATGGGGTCACAAAGAGTTGGACGTGACTGAGCAGCTTCACTTTCTTTCTATAGTTTCTATTGGAGAAGAAAATGGCAACCCACTCCAGTGTTCTTGCCTGGAGAATCCCATGGACAGAGGGGCCTGGTGGGGCTGTGGTCTATGGGGTTGCAAAGAGTTGGACACGACTAAGCAACTAACACACACACAGTCTACTGTTTAACTCTATCCTTCGATTTAAAAAATTAAGTTCTATTCATGCTATTGTCTGAATGTTTGTGTCCCCCTAAATTTCATATATTGAAATCCTAATCCCCAACGACGATGGTATTAGGAGGTGAGGCCTCTGGGAGATGCTTAGATCATGAGAGTGGATTAGCACTTTAT
>NW_011494889.1:633736-645442 GCF_000754665.1 Bison bison bison | reverse complement strand
TTATTTCTCTGATTACTAATGATTTTGAGCCTATTTATGAACTGTCCTTGGTTCTCATCTGTGTTTTAGGCAATATCCTTAACACAACATGTCCTTAGCCCATTTATTTTTCTGTTTGGTTGTTTTTATTTTTGTTCTGTAACCTTTTGTATTATGATGTTGAGCTCAGTGCCTGGTCTCAGGATGAATTAATTTAAGTTTCTGAAGGATAAGGTTGTGGGCTAGACTATGAAAACAAATATATTAATTATTTGGAGAACAGAAAGGCATCCTAATTGTTTTCACATATATTGAATCTTTAGTGGACAAACTTTTGGAGGTTTTTTAACACTTATCAGAGTCATGTGCCAAAGGAGGCACTTACTTTCCACTTCTGTGAATCTGAGCTCTTAGCATTTTTCTTAGAATGTGAGTAAAGTGGATGGCTTTCAGACTTTCTGCTGACTGAGATTCTAGCTCATCCTCATTTCTCATTTCCTTCTCTTCTCCTGTTCTGATTTCTAAGCAGTAGTAAACCCCAAATCAGAATAATTATATGGATCACAGAACTAACTTCCTCAATTCTGCTTCATTATACTTGAAATAGAATGTTCTAGATTAATATTTTGATAAGGAAAACATCTGTTCAGTTTTTATATTACTACTGATACTGAATGACTTGAAAATTTCACCTGCAGCCTGTTCTTCAGATTCTTAGGGAACCTCCTTGGGAATAACCTTCTGGCATAGCTCTTGACTTGACCACATGTTTGCTCATTAGGAGATCAGAACCCAGTTTAGTGTTACTAAATTCTTTAAAAACATTCTCTTACGTTGAGACCAAATAGTGGGAGTATTGCTCTGAAAAACTGAGGTTATGGACTGAAGCATTCTGATCTAGTTGTTTCTAAAACTGTACTTTTGAATTTTGTGGAATCCAAGAGATTCAGAAGCAGTGGCTCAGGGACTGTCACGTGACCATAGCAGGGCTGAGATGGAGACACTCCTGCTCCACCCTGCTTCTATTATTTTATTCATTATTTAGTTAGTCAGGTATTCCCTATGCTGGTTAAAGTGGACAGTTAATTTTAGCCACTTTAATGATAAAGTATCCCACTTTTTAGGGATAAAGGTTAGTTTCAACTGGTGGACTGATCAAAATTTTACTTTCCTTATGTCATCTGCAGATTGTCTCTGCCAGTCAGTATTGAGCTATAATAGGTGAGAAGGAAATGGCAACCCACTCCAATATTCTTGCCTAGAGAATCCTGTGGACAGAGGAGCCTGGTGGGCTGCTGTCCATAGGGTCGCATAGAGTTGGACAGAACTGAAGCGACTTAGCATGCATGCATGCGTTGGAGAAGGAAATGGCAACCCACTCCAGTGTTCTTGCCTGGAGAATCCAGGGACAGAGGAGCCTGGTGGGCTGCCATCTATGGGGTCTCACAGAGTTGGATACGACTGAAGTGACTTAGTAGCAGCAGCAGCAGAAGCAGCAGGCATCATGAAGGAGTGAGAATACACTTGCCCTCAAGCTGCTTTATAATATAGTAAGTAAAAAGTATATATCATGTGTGCATGTGTGCACACATCATGTATTTGAAAATCTCCAAAATATAGAGGACAACATTCAAAAGAAAATTGACAGCATAGCCTGGTGAGTGAATGGGTCATACTGAGTAAAAGCTGGGATTCAGGAGTCTACTGACTTTGGTTTAAGTTCAAAATTTTCCTCATCTCTAAAATATTGCTGACTGCGTGGGGTTGGTGTGAGGTTTATAGGAGATAACGTGTGTGAAATTATAGTTACTGCACCGCATAGTTGCTCAATAAATGCTACTTCCTTTTCTTTCTCTCTAATCTTCTCCTCCTTTCACAGACATTGAGTTGCCTTATTTTAATCCCTATCCATCCAGTTCATGTTCTGAAGTTTTATCTTTGACACTTTCCAGTGTGTTTGTGTATATACATATGCACACATGCATGTCCTGTTTACTGTTATTTCTTACTAAGCTATAAATACCTTAAAGGTAAGGGTATTCGTATTCCTTCGTGATGCCTATTATAGCTTCATATTTGTTTCCTGACATACACAGGATGGAATAACATCTATTACTGTGTCTAAACCCATATATTGGAGAAGGCAATGGCACCCCACTCCAGTACTCTTGCCTGCAAATCCCATGGATGGAGGAGCCTGGTGGGCTGCTGTCCGTGGGGTCGCTAAGAGTTGGACACGACTGAACGACTTCACTTTCACTTTTCACTTTCATGCATTGGAGAAGGAAATGGCAACCCACTCCAGTGTTCTTGCCTGGAGAATCCCAGGGACGGGGGAGCCTGATGGGCTGCCATTTATGGGGTTGCACAGAGTCAGACACGACTGAAGCGACTTAGCAGCAGCAGCAGCAGCAGCAGCAGCAAACCCATATATACCCTCCAGCATAAAAATACCCAACAAGATAGCACAGCATCTGATTCTTGAGTC
The DNA here is from genome assembly GCF_000754665.1 of Bison bison bison. Classification (NCBI taxonomy): domain Eukaryota; kingdom Metazoa; phylum Chordata; class Mammalia; order Artiodactyla; family Bovidae; genus Bison; species Bison bison. The sequence continues at coordinate 642,975 of NW_011494889.1, read as the reverse complement.
TCTGGGCTTATAAGCTTTTTCCTTGGTTAGGGTCTAGGGAATATAAAATTTGTGGCAAAATTAACGGAAATGAAGAGACGACAAAATGCACTTTAGAGCACATCTCCCATCGTCCCAATATGCCTACCAAAAAACTTCACTGAAAATCCCTTTGGAGAAAGGTGGACAATGGGTCACTGGAATTTTATAATCCTTAGGATTGTGATTCGCATCTGCAAATGATTTTGGCAAATTCTGATCCAAGTTTGAGTTGGAGTTAACACTATGTCAACAAACTATAAAAGTTTGAAGCAAAACCAAAGAAAGGCTTTCTTTAAGAAACAAAATCATGAAGGGTGGGCCTTTTGTCAGTCTAAAAAAGAAAATTCATATTATCTATGTTTGGTTTCAGAGATTTATGTTTTAAGCCTAAAATAGTTCATGTAGCTAAAATAGTAAGCTGTGCCTGAATATGCATTTAAATAAACCTTATGACTAACCAAATGAAACATTTTGCAATTCATATGGAAGAAATCCTCTCAAAATCTTGTAAATGCATTTACCATTTCTTACAACCTCTTGGAAACTTAGCTCCATTTGGCATATGCTTAGAGGCTGTGTCGTTTGGGTTTTTACACCTTGTTTCTAAATGGGCTTCCTGGGTGGAGCAGTGGTAAAGAATCTGCCTGCCAAGCAGGTGACACAGGTTCAAGCCCTGGGTTGGGAAGATCCCCTGGGAAAGGAAATGGCAATTCACTCCCATATTCTTGCCTGAAAAAGTCCCATGGACAGAGGAGCCTGGCAGGCTACAGTCCATGGGACTGCAAAGAGTCAGAGATGAGTTAGCTACTAAACAGCAAGTGTCTAAATGCTACCAAATACTGAGATCCTGGGATTCAAGAAAGCATCTGCAGGGCTTGATGGGTTCTTAACCAATCAATTGGATGACTTAATGTGTTGCATCAAGATTGTCACAGTGACTGGATGCTGACTTATTCCCTGGCACTGAGGTGGGGTGGTGTAGACAAAATAAAACTAAAAAGAAGCTTCCAGGAACTTTCATGCTTGGCTGTCCTGAGCTGAGGAATAAAATTCACAGAACATTTTGGGCTTTGAGAGTTATGTCAAATCTTTAAAAATGCTGCCATTTTTAGCTCTCAGTAAAGGATTGAGCCATATCACAAACCTGCTGCAGTTGCTGCCCTCTCACTCTAACTTAGGCTGGATTCTCTTTTTTAACTTCTTGAACGTTCAAGTCAAATATTTTTTCTTCCAATGACTCAACCATCGAAGAGAATGTTTGGGTCATACAGCCCTTTGCCAACTTTGGAAATATGCATTTAACTTTTGTGAAAAGAAAGCTGTGATCTCAAGTGGCTATGGTAATATTAATGATAAAATATAATCAGATTCCTGTGCTTACAAGGTACCAGCCAGTGATATAAGTATTAATTATATATGAACTCATCTAATTCTAACAACAACATTATGAGGAAGATGCTATTATCATGTGCATTTTGCAGATGAGAAAACTGAGGCCCAATATAAATTATGTACATAATTAACTTGGTCAGTATCAGTCAGCTAATAAGTGATGAGGCTGGTCTTTGAACCTGGTGACCAGATAATGGATAGCAATTGTTCATGGTGTCAGAACTGGGAATAGCATTTGGACATGAGAGGCTATTGAAGGGATAGGCTCAACCTGCCGGCTTGGAGCTAAGGGATTTAGGCAGAAGGGTTAGAATTTCCTGAGGCTTGACTCTCATTTGCTATTTACTCTCTTTGCTATTGAAGCTGCAATCCTGAAGTTTAACTGGCAAGATTTAAAGAGCTGAACCGACTTATGTCAGTCTAAAAGGTTCTTGGTTCTTAAGTTTCTCCTTTGGTTTCCCAAGTTTCCTGAAAACTTTGTGTGATTTCATGTGCTTTCAGAGAAAGCCAGGTTCTTATTCCTAATACACCCATCATGCACCACACTAACGATGGGGCTGACTCCAACCCAGTGGAGTATGTCAGAGGTCTTCTGACCACATTTCCTAAACTGTTGTCTGGGTTTTGTCAAGTACCAAGAGAGTGGCCTTGCCCTGGAACTTGCCCCAAATATTTTTTCCTCCTTTTGTAGGGGATCTTCCTGACCCAGAGATTAAACTCACATCTTGCACTGGCCTGTGCGTTCTTTACTACTAGCACCACCTGGAAAGTCCATCTTTTCTTCATCTTTCTAATAAATCCAATTAAATAAGATTAGTATGACAAACAGAAACATTTGCCTTGTCAGTTTCCTGCCAAAGAAACACAGCATCTTCTAGGAGCATCTTGTCTTGAAAAACAAGTGCCTTTGAGAGCCCAGCCGGGGTAACTACAAATAAGTATTGTGCATGAAAATAAAAGAAGCAAATAGAATTCAGACTATTCTAGATTAAATCAAAGAACAAGAAAAAGTTTCCAAAGTTCATGAGAACACAGAGAGTACCTCAGAAAAAAAGTAACACACAATGGGTTTGAGGTACTGGTGGGCCGCTGGTGAGTGAAGCCAGCCAGTTATGCATTCAGCTTCTAGCTTTACAAGTGACTTCTGGAAGTAGGATTCAGAAGAGAAAATAATACATGGCATCATGATCAGAAAAAGAATTCCTGTGCATTTCTATTTGGAGTAATGGAGAGAAATGAGTATGCACATTAGAATTGTTGTTGTTCAGTTGCTAAGTTGTGTCTGATCCTTTGTGACCTCATGGACTGCAGCATGGTAGGCTCCTCACTCCTACAAAATCTCCTGGAGCTTGCTCAAATTCATGTCCTTTGAGTCAGTGATGCCATATAACCATTTCTCCCTCTGTCGTCCCCTTCTCCTTTTGCCTTCCATCTTTCCCAGCATCAGGGTATTTTCTAACAAGTTGGCTCTTGGCATCAAATGGCTAAAGTATTGGAACAACAGTATTGGAGTATTCAGCAACAGTCTTTCCACTGAATATTCAGGGTTGATTTCCTTTAGGATTGACTGGTATGATCTCCTTGCTGTCCAAGGGGACTCTCAAGAGTCTTCTCCAGCGCCACAATTCAAAACCATCAATTCTTTGGTGCTCAGCCTTTTTTATGGTCCGACTCTTGCATTTGTACATGACTACTAGAAAAACCACAGCTTTAAGTATGTGGACCTTTGTCAGAAAAGTGAAGTCTCTGCTTTTTAATATGCTGTCTAGGTTTGTCATAGATTTCTTTACAAGGAGCAAATGTCTTTTAATTTCATGACAGTAACAGATTTTATTTTTGGGGACTCCAAAATCACTGTGGACAGTGAGTGCAGCCATAAAATTAAAAGATTAGAGGGGCCCACTTTAGTAATTTCAGCAAGAGACAACTTCAGTGTTAAAAACAATGTCATTGATAATAATGACTTCTAATTGCAAAATCTGTGACTACAATGTTGTGTTGGGGGTCACCCAGACTATGCCAGATTCAGGGATTCGTTGGAAGTTTCACAGAATTCACCATACAGTTATTTTCATGAAAAGTGCAAGTTTTAGTCACTAAGTAGTGTCTGACTCTTTGTGACCCTATGGACTATATAGCCTGCCAGGCTTCTCTGTCCATGGAATTCTCCAGGCAAGAATACTGGAGTGGGTAGCCATTCCTTTCTCCAGAGGATCTTCCCAAGCCAGGGATTGAACTGGGTATCCTGTATTGCATGGAGATTCTTTACCATTTGAGACACCAGGGGAAGCCCATGGCTGTGGTTTATTTCAAAAGATCGACAGCAAAATCAGCAATGGGAAAAGGTATGTGAGTGATGTCCAAAGAAATCCAAGTGCATGCTTTCAAGTGGAGTCACTCAGGACTCAATTTCCCCAGCAACAAGTCATGACAGCACAGGTGAAATGCTGCCAACTGGAAAGAACCTTAGAGACTCAATGCCCAGGGTTTTTATTGGGGGATCATCATATCAGCCTATCTGCCAACAAATATCAAAATTCCAGACTTTTAGAAGGACAGCAGGGGTTCATCACAAACCATTTTATTTGTATAAGCAGTGTAGGCACAGTGGGCCAGTTGTAAGTTAAGGTGGTGGAAACCCTCCTGAAATCCAAGTTCCCAGAGGCCAGCCAAAGGTAAACGTTCCAAGTAGGTCTAAGGATAACTTGATATGGTAACTCATTTCTGCACAACTGGAAAGTAGCATGATTGATTGGGGAACACTGACATAAAGATAAGCTTAGTATAAATGATCAAACAGTGGGATTTCTGAAGTTTAGCTTGCATCTCTAGAGGAGACAGACTCAAAGTCAAAGTGGCCCTTGATGTAACATGACAAATCTTCTTTGGAGGGATAAAACACAATCGCTCTTCCATGAGAATTCCAGATCTACAATTACCTCCCCCAATCCTACTTCCCCACCTTTGTCTTTTCTCTGAGCGTAACTAGGCAAGTCATTTGAACATAAACGCTTGTGTTTTAAAATAACATGAGAAATTTTCTTCTGGGTTAACATTTGTAAATTCTTTGGCCTATTGGTGTGAAAACTACCATTTAAAGGTAAAGTTCTTACTAGCCTCTCAGAACACATGGGAATTTCAAAGCTGCACTGCAAGTGTCCATATAGGGGTTTTTCTTCATGAGTGTTAGTTGTTAATGTTACACGTTCAGACACTGTGATGAAGTTTGTTTCTATGGAGACTCTAAACATGGTATGTCAAGTGTGCCATTAAACCTGAACTTCTCTAAATTCCGTGCTTGTGGCCTCATAAAGAACTAAATGAGATTTTTTTTAAGTCTTTAGAAAGTAACAAAGCTATTCTGGAATGGGAATAGAAATGACACGCCTATAATCAGAGATTCTACAGATGAAAAAGGCCTTATTAGGTCATCTAGTTTGCAGCTGGGTTCTTCTCAGTACAGCTGCCGTGTTTAAACAGGGTCAGACTCAATGTTCCAAAATATCTCTGAGAAGGCTCTGCGACCATCTGATTAAACTGGAAATTTTTCACCTAGAAGATTATTGTGTAAGTTACCTAGGAGCTATTACATATAACCAATGAAGAAGGGTATATTTTGATGGTGAGTATGGGGGCACAGAGCTGGTACAAGGGCCTCTTGAAAGAAGAATGAATTAAAATTCCAAAGTTTGGTTTATATTCTTCCTGAACATTCAGAAAGGGAGAGGTGGAGATGCAGACAGAGTGAGAAATTGCTGTGCTGAGTACTCAGCACTGAAGGGAGTTATAGAGAAGGTGATGGAAGAGCTTATGCTTAAAAGGCTCACTGCTAAATAGGTTTAACAGGAAAGTCCAAATGTGTATTTAAGAACAATACAGAAAATTCTTTATCCTTGTATTCTCCAAATTGGCCCATTGTGAAAATCCAATTGTCTGTCATCTTTTATTTATAATGCTATTCATTGACTGTCAGAAGTCACAGGCTTCCCCCTCTGCCCCTCAAGCAATAAGAGGGCTGGATCTTGGCTTCCCTAGTATATTCTCTTGCCCAGCATTTCTGGTGTCTTTTAGTATATATTTCTGAGATAGGGAGCTAGACTGTTAACATCCAGTTTGCTTTGAAATGAAACGGATGTGGCCATCCACACCATTATGCCTTACATCAGTTTACTATTTTCATAGATATGTTAGTTTTATAAGTAAGAGAAAAGTAACCATACATACCTTATAAAATTTCAGATTTACTGTAAGAAAGGACTTCAGAAGTTGGGAAGAAAAGAATCCTGAGGGCTTCCTCCTTTTTTCTTCCTCACTCACCTCCTCCATCCTTCTTTTCCTTAATCATTTCATCTAATTAATATTTGTTAAAAGAATTCTATGCATCAGGTACTGTGATCGATTCTAGGTTCCTGCACTTCAAGAACTCTTTTTCTCTAATAGAAGATCAAATATATAATATAGTATGATAAAGTCTATGAAGGCAAAAGAACAGAATGCTGGAGGAAACACATAATGTAATCTAACTCAGTTTATCTAAGTCAAAGAAAATTCTGTATAGGAAGTGACAGATGGGCTGATACCTAATGGGTAAATAGGAGTTAGTCATGTAAAAGAAAGGTGAAAATACTGGTCACTGGAAGAAGGTAGAACAACTGAGAAGGCCTATAGGTTTAGAAGAGCAGGGCCCAGGCAGACAACTGAAACACACCCCGTGTACCTGGCGCATACATCAGGGATGCATGGAACGATGTTGGTGAACTGGGGAGGGAGAAAATGTGCTGAGATAGAAGAACGAAAAGGTGGTCAGAAACCAGATCAGGAGGTTATGCTTAGCGAGGTGAATTTTCCCCACGGAGCAATAGAACTCGTTGAAGAGAGATAATATGTAAGAGAAAGCCATAAGTCCATGCTTTTAGAAATATAACTAGACCTTTCTGCATAAGATGGAAACTCAGTGTCTGAAGAGGTTAAGCCAGTGGGGTTCTGTACTTAGGAACACCAGGCATGTAAAGTTTGGGGTTCCAATGAAAATAGGGGAATTAACTGAAGGTTGATGTTCTGAACAATGACTGTTGTGCATTTTCCCAATCGTGTCCAACTCTTTGCAACCCCATGGACTGCAGCACACCAGGCCTCCCTGTCCCTCACTATCTCCCGGAGTTTGCCCAAGTTCGTGTTCATTGCATCAGTGATGCCATCCAGCCATCTCATCCTCTGAGATCTTCTTCTCCTTCTGCCCTTGACGTTTCCCAGCATCAGGGACTTTTCCAATGAGTCGTCTGTTTGCATCAGATGATCAAAACATTGGAGCTTCAGCTTCAGCATCAGTCCTTCCAGTAAATATTCAGTGTTGATTTCCCTTAAGATTGACCGGTTTGATCTCTTTGCTGGCCAAGGGACTTTCAGGAGTCTTTTCCAGCACCACAGTTTGAAGGCATCCATTCTTTGGCATTCTGAACAATGATATCCATACCCTAAATCCCTTTCAAATCCCTTGTCTTAAAAATCCCTAAATCCCTTGCCTTCTAAAATGGTCACAGTTGGGTTTTCAGTTATCTCTCACTCCAATCTCCTGGCAGAAAATTGAAAAATTTAATTCTGGAAAATATCTGCACAATACAAATAACATAGTACAAATAAAGTTATTTAGGGATCTGCAAAGGAACGGCTTGGCCCCTGTTGTAACACACTATGCTGAGGCCTTGTTGTCGTTGTTTGTTGCTAAGTCATGTCCGACTCTATCTGTGACCCCATGGATTGTAGCCCACCAGGCTCCTCTGTCCATGGAATTTCCCAGGCAAGAATACTGGAGAAGGTTGTCACTTCCTTCTCCAGGGGCTCTTCCTTCTCCAGGGATTGAATCTGTATCTCCTGTATTGGAGACTTTGGATTGGATTCTTTACCACTGAGCCACCAGGGAAGCCCGTGGTGAAGACTACTAGGTGATAAGCCACATACCTGTGTACAAACTCCTAATCAGGTTTTTAGTGTATCTTCCTTTAAAATGACAGTATGACAAACCATCAGCAGATATATTTGATGTGAGCCTTGACCTGAAAGCAAGAGTCCAAATTAAACAGAAAAAAACACCAAAGCCTTCAGAAGAAAGAAAAAGTGTAGAAAAGTAGAACACATTTTTTTTTTTTTAAAGAGCATATTCTTATAGAAGTAAGAGATGATACTTCATTTGTACAATAAGGATTGGCAAATTTACTGGAGAAAAGGACATTGACATAATTAAAAAGAGTTCTTTGAAATGAAAGTTATTATAGAAACTATAAAATACTTAATAAAGCATTTGGAAGACAAAATGAGGGAATGTTTCAGACAGTAGCATAGGAGAAAAAAGATGGGCAATGGAATAATAAAGGTAAGAAAACTAGAGAGCCAGACGTGGAGGTCCAAATTTAAGACTAACAGTTTTACAACAAGAAAATTAAAGGAAAACATCAAAGAAGTAATTCAAGAAAATTTCCTAGAACTGAGGAATATGAGTTTTCAGATTGAAAGAGCCCCTGAGTGATCAGTGCAATGCGTCAAAGAAGACCCATTATGGTGCACGTTAAATACGAACTTTCAGAACACTGGGGCCAAAGAGAGGATTCTAAGACCTCCCCTTTAGAGAAAAAGAGGTCACATACATAAGATGAAGAACCAGAATGGCTTTCAACTTCTCAAGGGTAAAAATGAAAGCTGGAAGGAAAAGGAAGAAGAATGTCTTTTTAAGTTTCATCATGTCCAAACTGATTAAGCATGACTCTTGAATACAGCATTTCAGAGAGGCAAGATTTCAGTTTTATTTCCTCTGGGGATGAGTGGAGTAAGCGAGGGAGAGAGAAATAGGATCCAGGAAGCAGGGGGTCGGGGTGACCAGACCCACTTGGATGGTGGTGAAGGGAGTCCTCAGCCCACCAGCTCTGCAGGATGTGTGCAGAGCAGCAGTCTGGACGGAGCAGACTGGGGGAGGGCTCCAGGAGCAAAGTCTCAAGAAGATGAAATGGGTACCCAAGCTGACGTGGTTGAATGATTTGAGACCAGACTTACACTGCTGGTGGGGAATTGGGGAGTGAATGAGTAACAAGTACCTGCAACGTTCAGTAACAATCCATTTCCTTGGCTTTTCTAGTTTACAGGACTGCATTGCGGCTCCCAGACCCTATCTCCTTCAAATCTCTCTTGGCTGAGGTTACATTTTTTTTGTAGTAGAATCTCTTTCTACCCACTTGGTTAATCTAAAATAATGTCCATATCTCAATATCCTTAATTAAAATCTGCAAATTTTCTATTGCCATAAAGTGTTACACTTCCTGGTTCCAATGATTGTTAATAGCAGCTTAATATCTTTGAGAGCCATTATTCAGCCTGACATTGCTCTAAAAATGGAACCAATTATGAAGTCAAGAGAAAAATATTACATAAGAGTGGAAATTTAATTGCTGTATACTGCATGGCTGCCTGTGAATAACATTTACATGGTCCTAGTCACATTAACCTGATTATGAATTCCATCCCGCATTTCAATATAATTATTCCAGAGGATGAAGGAAGGAAAGCTTGTGTGTGTGTATGTGTTTATGTGGCTTTGGGAGATAGTGGTTGGGAAGATAGCTAAACCATTATTCTCTACTATAGGAATTTAATAAATGATATCTAAATCTGAAAAATCAAGAACTTGTATGCTGTTGAGAGTAATATAAATATGCTGTTGGTATTTTGATACTAAAAAGGATAAAAAGTGATTGTCATTGGGCATCAAGGGAATAGGATGGTGGGGAAGTTTAGGGACTGGCTGTTTTTCCCAGTAAGTCTTACAAAGTTTTGCATAA
>NW_011494889.1:625620-633636 GCF_000754665.1 Bison bison bison | reverse complement strand
TTTTGCATAAAAATACAATTAAAGTGAGAAAGGTTAGATTAACTTCCTAGGTAAATGTACAGAAACATTTCTGTAGTGCGATGGTTACATTGGGCAGGGAAAAAAGTGCATCTTTCTAGTTGAAGTGTGGAAAGGACAAGGTAGAAGTAGGGAGACTAACTAAGAAGTTGGGAATGTGGAGAAGAGGAGCGATTAGGTGATATGTAGATGGTATATTGGACAGAGATCGCTAATTTATTAGATGTGAGGATTGAGGAAAAAGGAGGCATTACGTTTGACACTCAGTTTTCTGGTCCTGGCATCTGGGTTGATGATGATGCCATCCAATAAAAAAGGGAATTCAGGGAGAGGAGACATTTTGGTATTTGGTGACTGGACATACACGGGTAGACTCTCAGCACTGGGTGTGTGGATTTAGGAGCTAGTAGGATACGGGACTGCATATGGACCGCAAGGAGATCCACCAGTCCATTCTGAAGGAGACCAGCCCTGGGATTTCCTTGGAAGGAATGATGCTAAAGCTGAAACTCCAGTACTTTGGCCACCTCATTTGAAGGGTTGACTCATTGGAAAAGACTCTGATGCTGGGAGTGGTTGGGGGCAGGAGGAGAAGGGGATGACAGAGGATGAGATGGCTGGATGGCATCACTGACTCGATGGATGTGAGTCTGAGTGGACTCTGGGAGACAGTGATGGACAGGGAGGCCTGGAGTGCTGCGATTCATGGGGTTGCAAAGAGTCGGACAAGACTGAGTGACGGAACTGAGCATACGGGATGTGCAGAGACCCTTATCCTATTATCCTAATGGAAAAATGCAACCCAGAATAAAATACGTGAAAAGCATCCATAAGACCTGGGGTGGGGTGCCGTTGCCTTCTCCAGTAGCAGCAGCAGCAGATGGGAGGCATGAGAAGGAATGACTATGACCTGCCAGGACAGCCTGTCTCTGAGAGGGTTCTGAGAAACAAGTATTATGGGAGGAGATGTGGGCCTTTCTACTCTTTTATTTCTCTGCTTGATTCTGCTTCTTTACTTATCAAATGGACAAGAGAGGTTGAGAAATCACTTAATATTTCAATGCTTATAAACTTACAGAGCATTTCTCTTTCTTTCCCAACAGAGTCGCGTACACTTCAGGAGGGCATATGTAAATATTGTTCCAAGATTAATATTTAAATAAAGAAAATGGTTCATAAAAGCCTGTGTATCTATATGGTCTAGTTTATAGTAGATGGTTAAAACTTTCCATGTGTCAGCAGATTCTTTTAAAGATTTGGTAATTGGGATGTGCAGAGACCCTTATCCTATTATCCTAATGGAAAAATACAACCCAGAATAAAATGCTTGAAAAGCATCCATAAGACCTCATCTACTCATGTGTGAAATGCAGTAGTAGTCAGCACACTCTGGGTGATGCTCAAGGTCAGTCCAGGTGCAACAAAGAAAGGCCCATCCATTGAGCTCAGGGCATGGCTGGTATATTTTGTTCCTCTGTATGTACTTGTCTTTTTTTCCTCTGGCTGCTTTTGAGATTTTTCTCTTTAATGTTGGCATTCAGCAATTTGATTATTATGTGCCTTTTTAAAAAAATGTTTATATTGGTTAGGGTTTTCTGAACCTCTTAGATGTGTGCAATTTTAGTTTTCATCAAATTTGACAAATAGCCTCTATTCCTTCAAGTAATTTTCTTGAATCTTTCCCCTCTTTCTTTGAGATGCCAATTACACGTACATTGGATCTATAGATATTGTTATATATTAGTGTGGTTCTGATTATTATTATTTTTTTTATTTTTAATTTTATTTCATTTTTAAACTTTACACAATTGTATTAGTTTTGCCAAATATCAAAATGAATCCGCCACAGGTATACATGTGTTCCCCATCCTGAACCCTCCTCCCTCCTCCCTCCCCATACCATCCCTCTGGGTCGTCCCAGTGCACTAGCCCCAAGCATCCAGTATCGTGTATCGAACCTGGACTGGCAACTCGTTTCTTACATGATATTTTACATGTTTCAATGTCATTCTCCCAAATCTTCCCACCCTCTCCCTCTCCCACAGAGTCCATAAGACTGTTCTATACATCAGTGTCTTTTTTGCTGTCTCGTACACCAGGTTATTGTTACCATCTTCCTAAATTCCATTTATATGCGTTAGTATACTGTATTTATGTTTTTCCTTCTGGCTTACTTCACTCTGTATAATAGGCTCCAGTTTCATCCACCTCATTAGAACTGATTCAAATGTATTCTTTTTAATGGCTGAGTAATACTCCATTGTGTATATGTACCACAGCTTTCTTATCCATTCATCTGCTGATGGACATCTAGGTTGCTTCCATGTCCTGGCTATTATAAACAGTGCTGCGATGAACATTGGGGTACACGTGTCTCTTTCCCTTCTGGTTTCCTCAGTGTGTATGCCCAGCAGTGGGATTGCTGGATCATAAGGCAGTTCTATTTCCAGTTTTTTAAGAAATCTCCACACTGTTCTCCATAGTGGCTGTACTAGTTTGTATTCCCACCAACAGTGTAAGAGGGTTCCCTTTTCTCCACACCCTCTCCAGCATTTATTATTTGTAGACTTTTGGATCGCAGCCATTCTGACTGGTGTGAAATGGTACCTCATAGTGGTTTTGATTTGCATTTCTCTGATAATGAGTGATGTTGAGCATCTTTTCATGTGTTTGTTAGCCATCTGTATGTCTTCTTTGGAGAAATGTCTATTTAGTTCTTTGGCCCATTTTTTGATTGGGTCATTTATTTTTCTGGAGTTGAGCTGTAGGAGTTGCTTGTATATTTTTGAGATTAGTTGTTTGTCAGTTGCTTCATTTGCTATTATTTTCTCCCATTCTGATTATTTTATTTGAGTCTTTTTTCTCCACGTACTTCATTTTAGATAGTTTCTTTTTTAAAATTGAAGTACAGTTTAATTACAATATTATATTAGTTTCAGGTGTACAACATAGTGATTCATATTATATCAGATCAGATCAGATCAGTCGCTCAGTCGTGTCCGACTCTTTGCGACCCCATGAATCGCAGCACGCCAGGCCTCCCTATCACCAACTCCCGGAGTTCACTCAGACTCACGTCCATCGAGTCAGTGATGCCATCCAGCCATTTCATCCTCTGTCGTCCCCTTCTCCTCCTGCCCCCAATCCCTCCCAGCATCAGAGTCTTTTCCAATGAGTCAACTCTTCGCATGAGGTGGCCAAAGTACAGGAGTTTCAGCTTTAGCATCATTCCTTTCAAAGAAATCCCAGGGCTGATCTCCTTCAGAATGGACTGGTTGGATCTCCTTGCAGTCCAAGGAACTCTCAAGAGTCTTCTCCAGCACCACAGTTCAAAAGCATCAATTCTTTGGCGCTCAGCCTTCTTCACAGTCCAACTCTCACATCCATACATGACCACTGGAAAAACTATAGCCTTGACTAGACAGACCTTGTTGGCAAAGTAATGTCTGCTTTTGAATATGCTATCTAGGTTGGTCATAACTTTTCTTCCAAGGAGTAAGCGTCTTTTAATTTCATGGTTGCAGTCACCATCTGCAGTGATTTTTGGGCCCCCCAAAATAAAGTCTGACACTGTTTTCACTGTTTCCCCGTCTGTTTCCCATGAAGTGGTGGGACCGGATGCCATGATCTTCGTTTTCTGAATGTTGAGCTTTAAGCCAACTTTTTCACTCTCCACTTTCACTTTCATCAAGAGGCTTTTGAGTTCCTCTTCACCCTCTGCCATAAGGGTGGTGTCATCTGCATATCTGAGGTTATTGCTATTTCTCCCGGCAATCTTGATTCCAGTTTGTGTTTCTTCCAGTCCAGCATTTCTCATGATGTACTCTGCATACAAGTTAAATAAGCAGGGTGATAATATACAGCCTTGACAAACTCCTTTTCCTATTTGGAACCAGTCTGTTGTTCCATGTCCAGTTCTAACTGTTGATTCCTGACCTGCATACAGATTTCTCAAGAGGCAGATCAGGTGGTCTGGTATTCCCATCTCTTTCAGAATTTTCCACAGTTTATTGTGATCCACACAGTCAAAGGCTTTGGCATAGTCAAAAAAGCAGAAATAGATGTTTTTCTGAAACTCTCTTGCTTTTTCCATGATCCAGCGGATGTTGGCAATTTGATCTGGCAATTTGATCATATTTTATAGACTATCACAAAATAATAGCTACATTTACCTGTGCTGCATAATATGTTTGTTACTTATTTATTTTATACATAGTAGTTTGTACTTAATTGAAGACCCCTATCTTGCCCCTTCCTGCTTCCTTCTCCCCAGTGGTAACCACTAGTTTGTAATTTATATCTGTAAGTCTGTTTTGTTACATACATTCATTTGTTTTATATTTTAGATTCCACATCCAAGTGATAAATAGAGTATTTGTCATAATCTGATGTATATCACTAATGTAATACCCTCTAGGTCCATCCACACTGTTGCAAATGCAGAATTTGATTTTTTATAGCTAATATCCCATAGTGTCTCTGTGTGTGTGTGTGTGTATAAAGCATCTTTATCCATTCATTTGTTGACAGACACTTAGATTGCATCCATATTTTGACTATTATAAATAATGCTGCTATGAACATTGGGGTACATGCATCTTTTTGAATTAGAGTTTTCATTTTCTTTGGATGCATACCTAGCTATGGAATTGCTGGATCATGTGGTAGTTCTATTTTTAGTTTTTTGAGAAATGGCCAGACTGTTTTCCGTAGTGGCTACACCAATTTACATTTCCACTGAGAGTGTACAAAGGATCACTTTTCTCCACAACCTCACCAGCATTTAATACTTGTAGGCTGTTTTTGATGACAGCCACCCTGATAGGCATGAGGTGATACACCGCTGTGGTTTTGATTTGCATTTCTCTGTTGATTTACAATGTTGAGGATTTTTCATGTGCTTGTTGACCAACTATTTATCTTCTTTAAAGATTGTCTATTCATGTCTTCTGCCCATTTTTTTAAACTAGGTTGTTTGTCTTTTTGATATTGAGTCATATGAAGTATTTATATATTTTACATATAAAATGTATATATTTTGCATATGTCCCTTTTAGGTCATATCATTTGCAAATACTTTTTCCCATTCAATAGGCTGTTTTTCCACTTTGTTGATAGTTTCCATTGCTGTGCAAAAGCTTTTAATTTAATAATCCCATTTTATCTTTGCTTTATTGTTTTTTTTATGGTTTTTTACCTTAAAAGGTAAAATATTGCTGCAATTTAAGCCCAAGAGTGTTCTGCCTATGTTTTCTCCAGGAGTTTTATAGTATTTGGTCTTACATTTAGGTCTTTAACCTGTTTAGAGTTTATTTTTTTGTGTATGGTGTGAGAAAATGTTCCAATTTCACTCCTTTACGTATAGCTGTCCAGTTTCCCAGCAGCACTTATTGAAGAGGTTGTCTTTTCTCCATCGCATGTTCTTGCCTGCTTGCTCATGGATTAATCGACTGTAAGCGCATAGGTTTATTCTAGTCCATACTAGGTTCCACTGAACTCTGTGTGTTTTGTGCCAGCACCACACTCTTTTGATTACTCTTGGTTTATAGCATAGTCTGAAGACAGAGAATGTAATGCTTCAAGCTTTGTTTTTTTTCACATTTAAGATTATTTTGGCAATTTGGTTTTTTTTGTGGTTCCTTGTATATTTTAGAATTACTTGTTACACTTCTGTGAGACATGATTGGAATATTTTTATAAAATTGCATTGCATATGTAGATTGATTTGGGTAGGATGGCCATTTCTGCAACATTAATTCTTCTAATCCAAAGACATGGGATATTGTTCTTCTTTTAATATTACCAATTAACTTCATAAATTTTTTTATAGTTATCAGAGTTTTATAGTCTTTCACTTCCTTAGTTAAACTTATTCCTAGATATTTTATTTTTGATGTAACTTTAAATAAGATTTTTTTTATTGCTTTGTATTTCTGTTATTTCATTATTTTATTATTCTTGAAGCAACTTTACATAGGATTGTTTTATTGCTTTCTTTTCTTCTATTGATTCCTTTGTCACTATATAATGCCTTTCTTTTGTCTTTTGCTACAGACTTTGTTTTAAATTCTATTTTGTCTGATATGAGTATTGCTACCCCTGTTTTTGCTGTTTCCATTTGCATGAAATGCCTTTAAAACTTTTTTTCTGTCTCTAGACATTTCACTATTTTCATTATGCTTATATTTTTCTTTAAATTTTGAACACATTTATAATATTTATAATAACTGTTATAAAGTTCTTGTCCACCAATTTCATCATCTCTGTTATTTCTAGGTCTATTTCTATTGATTGCTTTTTTTCTTGTTTATTGCATGTATAGCAATTATTGGTTAGATGACATTGCAAGTCTACATTGCTTTGTGCTTTATTTTGTTCTGTTTCTTTTTTTTAATTTATTTAATTAGAGGCTAATTACTTTACAATATTGTATTGGTTTTGCCATACATCAACAGTGCTGGACTTATTCTTGGCATACAAAAGTTTCTTGCAGATCACTTTGGTATTTTTGAGGCTTACCTTTAAATTTTGGGGATAGGATTAGAGTATTTTTTACTTTAGGGCTAATTAACTCTGATATTAAGGCATGATTCTTCTGAAGACTCATCCATTATGTATCCCAAAGCCTTTCTAGTCTAGTTGATTAGAATGTGAATAATTCCTGTTTCAGACAGCAACTTTCCTGCAGTTTTCCTGACCCTTAGAAGAAACAGAGTAGCCATCATAGTCAACAAAAAAGTCTGAAGGCACTTTCAGACTTTCCAAGGCAAACCATTATATATCACAATAATCCAAGTCTATGCCCTGACCAGTAACACTGAAGAAGCTGATTGAAAGGTTCTATAAAGACCTACAAGAACTTTTAGAACTAACACCCCAAAATGATGTCCTTTTCATTATAGGGGGCTGGAATGCAAAAGTAGGAAGTCAAGAAACACCCAGAGAAACAGGCAAATTTGGCCCTGGAGTACAAAATGAAGCAGGGCAAAGGCTAATAGAGTTTTGCCAAGAGAATGCACTTCATAGCAAGCACCATCTTCCAACAACACAAGAGAAGACTCTACACATGGACATCACCAGATGGTCTACACCAAAATCAGATTGATTATATTCTTTGCAGCCAAAGATGGAGAAGCTCTATACAGTCAGTAAAAACAAGACTGGGAGCTGACTGTGGCTCAGATCATGAACTCCTTATTGCCAAATTCAGACTTAAATTGAAGAAAGTAGAGAAAACCACTAAACCATTCAGGTCTGACCTAAATCAAATCCCTTATGATTATACAGTGGAAGTGAGAAATAGATTTAAGAGACTAGATCTATGGATGGAGGTTTGTGACACTGTACAGGAGACAGGGATTAAGACCATCCCCAAGAAAAAGAAATGCAAAAAAGCAAAATGACTGTCTGAGGAGGCCTTACAAATAGCTGTGAAAAGAAGAAAATTGAAAAGTAAAGGAGAAAAGGAAAGATGTACCCATTTGAACGCAGAGTTCAAAGAACAGCAAGAAGAGATAAGAAAGCCTTTCTCAGTGATCAGTGCAAAGAAATAGAGGAAAACAATAGAATGGGAAAGACTAGAAATCTCTCCAAGAAAATTAGAGATACCAAGGGAACATTTCAAGCAAAGATGGGCTCAATAAAGAACAGAAATAGTAGGGATGTAATAGAAGCAGAAGATATTAAGAAGAGGTGGCAAGAATACACAGAACAACTGTACAAAAAAAGATCTTCATGACCCAGATAATCACGATGGTGTGATCACTCACCTAGAGCCAGACATCCTGGAATGTGAAATCAAGTGGGCCTTAGAAAGCATCACTACGAACAAAGCTAGTGGAGGTGATGGAATTCCAGTTGAGCTCTTTCAAATCCTGAAAGATGCTGCTGTGAAAGTGCTGCACTCAATATGCCAGCAAATTTGGAAAACTCAGCAGTGGCCACAGGACTAGAAAAGGTCAGTTTTCACTCCAATCCCAAAGAAAGGCAATGCCAAAG
>NW_011494889.1:617775-625279 GCF_000754665.1 Bison bison bison | reverse complement strand
TATCAAGGCTGTATATTGTCACCCTGCTTATTTAACTTATATGCAGAGTACATCATGAGAAACACTGGGCTGGATGAAGCACAAGCTAGAATCAAGGTTGCAGGGAGAAATATCAATAGCCTCAGATATGCAGATAACACCACCTTTATGGCAGAAAGCGAAGAAGAACTAAAGAGCCTCTTGATGAAAGTGAAAGAGAGTGAAATAGTTGACTTAAAGCTCAACATTCAGAAAACTAAGATAATGGCATCCAGTCCCATTACTTCATGGGAAATAGATGGAGAAACAGTGGAAACAGTGTAAGACTTTATTTTCCTGGGCTCCAAAATCACTGCGGATGGTGATTGCAGCCATGAAATTAAAAGACGCTTACTCCTTGGAAGGCAAGTTATGACCAACCTAGACAGCATATTAAAAAGCAGAGACATTACTTCGCCAACAAAGGTCCGTCTAGTCAAGCCTATGGTTTTTCCAGTAGTCATGTATGGATGTGAGAGTTGTACTATAAAGAAAGCTGAGGTCTGAAGAATTGTTGCTTTTAAACTGTGGTGTTGGAGAAGACTCTTGAGAGTTCCTTGGACTGCAAGGAGATGCAACCAGTCTATCCTAAAGGAGATCAGTCCTGAGTGTTGAAACTCCAATACTTTGGCCACCTGATGCAAAGAGCTGACTTTTGAAAAGACTGTGATGCTAGGAAATATTGAAGGTGGGAGGGGAAGGGGACAACAGAGGATGAGATGGTTGGATGGCCTCACCTACTCAATGGACATGAATTTGGGTAAACTCTGGGAATTGGTGATGGACAGGGAGGCCTGGCATGTTGCAGTCCATGGGGTCACAAAGAGTCAGTCACAACTGAGCGACTTAACTGAACTGACTGAACTGAACCCACATATGCATAGATGGTTTCTCAGCTAAATACTAAATGAGACCTCTCTGCAGATCCCCAAATCTCTCTGCAGTTCCTTTTTTCCCATTATTCTGTGCTTCTAATTCCTACTGCTTTGGTTCTCCAGAAATCCTATCTTATCTACACCACTCAATGTTACCAGACTCTGTTTGAATTTTCTTCCCTACACCACAGATTGAAAACTGTCTCTGTGCAGTGAGTTGGGGTAGGGTAATTACAGGACTAGTTACATTTGTTTCCTTTCCATCAACAATGGCAGTCCTGGACTGCCATTTTTTTTTTTTTTTCTTTTTTTTGGTTTACTGGTTGTTAATGGAGGATGACATTTATTGTATCAATTATTACCTTTATAGATGAAAGTAGAAGCCAGGTTCTTTTGGAGAACTAAGAAGATTTTTAAAATCTAGAGCACAAACTTCAGTGTAGGGGGATGAACCACTTAGCTGTATATAAAAATCTAAGTAAATGTTTTATGTAAGTGAGAACATGCACAATTATCTGAGCAGGATTTTGAATTTTAAAGCCTTGGAGCTTAAACATGAAAGGGAAATGAAAACAAAATGGACTCAATTAAGAACACTCAGATTTTTCTCTGGGTTCCACTACTGGTTGGTTGAATGGCCTTGGAAAGTCACTTATCATCATATTTCCCATCTACAAAATGAAAAGTTCAACCAATTCTCTTTCAGGCTTATAATATGATGGATTTAAGATAGCTTTTACTTTATTACCACAAATGTATTCTATGCTTTCCTGTCTCTTTGGTTTTTAAAAATGTATTTCTATTTTTTACCCTTATGCTCTTCCCTATATAGAGAATTTCCTTCCCAGGGAATGTGGACATCTTTCACTTGTCTATATTATTCCAGTATTTTAAAGCCAGTATCGAATATATCCTGATTTTCCACAGAGTTCTTCAGGATCCTTTTATCTTGATATAATTTCTCCTATTTTGAATAGCAACTCAAAACAAAAACGCCCAGGAAAAATCTGAACAATAATCATGTGACTCTATATGAACATAATTGTAAAATTTTATTAGAGATATTATGAAATGAAATTTTGTATAAATGAAGAGAACTATCAGACCAGTGTTATAAAACTGTAGAATTTTTCTCAAATATATGAATATATTTAATAGAATTCTAATCTAAATAATGTGGCAATTACTTTTGTAACCCAGTGAAGTGATTTTAGGGGGAAGGCAATGGCACCCCACTCCAGTACTCTTGCCTGGAAAATCCCACGGACGGAGGAGCCTGGTAGGCTGCAGTCCATGGGATCGCTAAGAGTTGGACACGACTGAAGCGACTTAGCAGCAGCAGCAGCAGCAGCAGAAGTGATTTTAAACTTATCTAAAAATTTCAGGCAAGAGTGTTAAAAAATAAATCCCCCCAAAAACAAAAAATACTTTGAAAGGTAAGAGCCCTGTAAGGGGAACTTGTTGTGACAGATGTTTATATCTATCTGTCTATCTATCTATATATGCTGCTAAGTTGCTTCAGTCGTGTCCAACTCTGTGCGACCCCATAGACGGCAGCCCACCAGGCTCCCTCGTCCCTGGGATTCTCCAGGCAAGAACACTGGAGTGGGTTGCTATTTCCTTCTCCAATGCATGAAAGTGAAAAGTGAAAGTGAAGTCGCTCAGTTGTGTCCGACTCTTCACCATCCCATGGACCCATGGGATTTGCCAGGCAAGAGTACTGGAGTGGGGTGCCATTGCCTTCTCTCTCTCTCTCTCTCTATATATATATATATATATACACATAAAACTTATTATATCAGTGTAGAACTAGTGTAAGAATTGATAAATTGGTTTTTTAAAATAGTATAGCTCTAAGGGCTTCCTTGATGGCTCAGTAGGTAAAGAATTTGCCTGCCAATGCAGGAGACCCAGATTTGATCCCTGCATCAGGAAGATTCCCTGGAGTAGGAAATGGCAACCCACTCCAGTGTTCTTGCCTGAGAAATCCCATGGACAGAGGAGGCTGGTGGGATACAGTCCATAGAATCACAAAGCAGTTGGACATGACTTAGTGACTAAATAATAACAAATAGTTCTAAATCATACACTTATGATTTATATGTATATGTAAAAACTTAATACAAGGAAAGAAGCATTCCATATATCACTGCTGCTAAGATGCCTTCACTGACCTCAGAATAAATTAGATTCCCCTTGACAGTGTCCTCATTGTATTTCCAGTATAATTACAATTTTTTTTTTGGTATTTGTCAGCTCAGTGAGACTAATGACCATGTCTTCTTTGTCCAAACCTATATAATCAGCTCCTAGTACAGTACCTTGTTTACAGTAGAAAATAAGTATTTGTGTTATTGAAGCAAATTGCAGGGGAGAGAATAGCTTTTCAATAACTGTTAATGTTTGGGAAATGAGCATTTGGGAGAATTTAAATTCAGTTCAGTTCAATTCACTCTGTCAGTCGTGTCTGACTCTTTGTGACCCCACGGACTGCAACATGCCAGGCCTTCCTGTCCATCACCAACTCCCAGAGTTTACTCAAACTCATGTCCATTGAGTTGGTGATGCCATCCAACCATCTCATCCTCTGTCATCCCCATGTTTATTTAATACCATTCTTCATTTTGAATTCAGATGAATTATGGGAATAATGAATCAAATGTCATCACAAATGTCTAGAAGAAATAATAAATTAATATGTATCTTTTTTTGGAAAACAACAAAAAATTAACTTGAGCGTAAGCCCTGTGGAAAATTCACAAATGGAAAGTTTGCTAGACTTGACATAAGAAATGAAATAGTTTGAAAAATCTTAAACAATGTATAAAACTTAAAGGGGATCAGTCCTGCTAAATACAGCAAAATGCTGTGCTTTTATTTATAAAGAACTTTCCCAACTCTAGGAGAACCTATACAATAATAAGATGTATCAAGGCTATGAACATGCAATTTACAAAAGAAATAGAAAAGGCTTATCTCAAAGTTCAAATTTGCTATTCATCACAGAAATCCAAATTAAAAAGAAAAAACAGGGTATCACATTTTAATATATCGAAGTAGAAAAACTTTAGAAAGAGAGATATCAAGAAATTAAATTTTTACCAGTAGATTATTTCTTTAGGGCCTCTGGGCTCTGACCATCCAAGCAACTCCATTCCAGGACAGGGATCAGAGTGTTGCTGAAACATGGAGGCTGGAGTCAGAGATAACCCCATGGAGGAAGTCATGAATGACAAGACGTGATTGGAGGCCCTGCTCAAATTCATTCAGCCTTTGTTTTAATGCCTTGAGGGTCCTTGGAAGCCCCACTGAATAGCCAGAATGAAGGAGACTCTATTGCCTTTGACACCTGGCTTTCAAGAGAAAGAATAGAGATATTTCTAAAGCTGGGATGAAACATTGGTTTTGAAATCTGCTGACTGTGTGCTTTCCCTCACTTCCTGTCTCTTGGATTATTTTTCGTGTGAGGATTATTGACCAGAAAAATTCCTCTTCACTTTCCCCTGCTTCCTTTCCCTATTACACACAGAGAAGGGAGACTGGAACCCCAAAACTGTAATGGGAGGCTTGTGTGATTCCCCGTGTCTGTCATTCCCCAGTCTCGCGTGATTCCTCATAGGTTACGGCAAAGAGCCAGAAGAGCTGGTGAGGTTTGGCACAATGTTTCCAGGCTTTCGAAGAACAAAGCTTGACCCTAGGCAGAATAAAAATGTAGTGCCTAAAGTTCCTCCCTCTCCAGGTGGCCCCACATACTGAAAGAAACAGTCAGAACTGAAGAGATGGGCAGAAATGGTGGAGGCTGTGAGAAGTGGGAAGTGGAGATATCAAGCCTGCTCCAAAGGAGGCAGCTGGGCTGAGTTCAAGCTGATGCTGAAGAAAATCCAGGCTCATTGATGTACGCCTTCTGAATGTTCAAAAGAAGTTGGAGATTTGGATCTTTAAATATTGGTAACTAATCAAAAAACACAAACCAGACCAAACAAAGCCAAAACACAACCTTGTGTTCCAGCAGCGCTCAGTTTTAACAAAGGCTACTGGCCTCCAGGCTGTAAACTCTGGATTAGACCAGGTTGTCTCAAAGGAAAATTCTTACAAGAGGGAGCCAGGGGGCAAAATCTCTCTCTGCAGAAGAGGGCAGTTTTCCCAAGAAGGGAAAGCTGGAGTGGAGCGTTTATGAGACCACTTCCCTGGAGAAGGCTTGCAGGACTGTGTGTAGACTTGCCTTCTCTCATGAGGTGTAAGGCAAAGTCCATGCTCTGTTGCATTATGCTGATCTACAGAGGTGGGTGTACCCTTCAGCCAAGTACTTTGTGGATGAACACGTGGGGCTGGTAGAAAACTGGAAGGAGCAGGGTGCACTAGAAGGAACAGGATGCTTTGGCCTCTGTGTAAATTTCCTAGGGCTCTTGCAACAAATTCTCACAAACTTGGCTTGAAACAACAGAAATCTATTTTCTTAGTGTTCTAGAAGCTGAAAGTCCTGAATGGTTGAATGGTTTTGTGGGCCTGAAAAATCAAAGTATGGACAGAATTGATTCCTTCTGGAGGCTCCAGAGGAGGTTCCAGTCTCTTTCAGCTTCTAGTGGCTGTTGGCATGCCTTGGCTTCTGGCTGCATCACTCTAATCTCTGCTTCCATCATCACATCACCTTCTCCTCTTTTATGGTCAAATTTCCCCCTATCTCCTTCTTATCAGGGCATTTTTGATTCTGTTTCCCAGATAATTCAGGATAATCTCCCCGTTTCAAGATGCTTCACTTAATCATGTTTGCAAAGCCCCCTTTGCCCTGTAACATCTACAGGTTCACAGATCAGAATCTGGATATCTTTGGGAGGCATTATTTGGTCTACCACAAAATCAATTTTCCTTCTAGACTCTGATGAAGACAGATGGTGTCCTTCAGGAGGACATGGATGCGTATCAGCTATGGCTAATGGCAAACATAGAGAAACTCACAGCTTAAGGGCCAGACACGACCTTAGGAATGAGAATATGCGCAATAATCTCTGCAAAGGCCCCATCTTGAAAAAAACATATATGAGAAAATGATCCAGTCATACCTGGTCACAGTATGGATTTCTGTATGCCCCAGGACAGCACCATGTTTTGAAATATATTTTATTGAGTATTGTTGATTTACAATATTGTGTTAGTTTCAGGTATACAGCAAAGTGATCCAGATATATATATATATACACACACACATATATATATGTGCATTTCCAATTATTTTCTCTTATAGATTATTATAAGATATTGATTATAGTTTCCTGTGTTGTATAGTAAATCCTTGTTGCTTATCTATTTTATATATAGTAGTTTGTATCTATTAATCCCAAACTCTTAATTTTCCCTCCCCTCTTTCTTCCCCTTGGATAACCATAAGTTTGTTTTCTGTGTCTAAGAGTCTGTTTCTGTTTTGTCTATAGATTCATTTGTACTATTTTTTAGATTCCATAGAAGTGATATCATACGGTACTTCCTCTGTCTGACTTACTTCACTTCGTATGACATTCTCTAGGCCCATCCATGTTGCTGCAATGGCATTATTTCATTTTTATGGCTGAGTAATATTCCATTATATACATATACAAATGCACCACATCTTGTTAAACCAATTATCTATTAATGGGCATTGGGCTTGTTTCCACAGGACAACATTTTTATTTTCTCAAGCTGATGTACAGTGAACATTAGAAAAATAATGTCCTGGTTTTTCTTAGTTAAAAGCCTCTCAGTGTCCTACTTGTTCCCTCCAGAGACACCTTACCTCCACCCCCAGCCTCTGGCAAACTGGTTTCTGCTGTTTGAATTTTCACATACAAATATTTCCTGACTGTCATGGTTGTTTTACTATCTGGGCCAGCTGGTTGTATAAAAATCCTCTTGTATGTCCATGTCAGCTGTGGAAAAATGTCTGTTTCCTCCCCTCCATCCGTCTGATCCTTTTCTATATTTTTAATTTAATGTCCACATCCAGTGCATCTCAATTTTTGACCTGATGCTGGTGAATCCTCTTCCTCTTCCTCTCTTCCTCTCCAACATTAGCTTTTGGGTTTGTGAATATCCTGCGGGGGCTGCTTTCTGTCTCATCTGTGACAATGGAGCAGCTCCTGACACTTGGCACTTGAGGCTTCATGTCACTGCTCCGTACAATTTGCCTTTGGAGTTATTCCTGCCCTGTTGGTAAGTGTGTCTGAGCATAAAAATATGAGCATGTGTTCATTCAGTGTTTACTCAACAGATGTTTGTGAAACATTGCCAGAGGCTTGTCAACTTACTTGTCCTTAAGGGAACAGAGATGGATGAGGCATGAAGTTTATAAGCTAAAATTAAGTCACTAACATTTATTGAGCATTTATTTATTTTCATCCCTATTCATAGCTGAGAAAGAGAAGCACTTGTTAAGTTCACACCCCTTGGAGGTGGGATTGCTGGGGCTGTGACCTAAGTGATCTGACCTCAGGTCCCTGCTACCAACAAGAGCTCAGCTCTGACCCCAGAATGCAGTGTGACTCGGGGCATGTTTTCCTGATTCTGGTGTGTATCCCAAGTTCAGTAGCTTTCCTGGAAATGAAAAGGGGTTCTTGGAAAGTAGGACAAAGAGAACC
>NW_011494889.1:593465-617675 GCF_000754665.1 Bison bison bison | reverse complement strand
AAAATTTCTGCATTTCTTTTGGAAAGCAGTCTGGCAGGACACATCAAGATACTTTAAAACTTTCAATTTAATTGTAGCTCTTCTGGGAATTTACTCTGAGGAAGGAACTGAAAATATGGGAAAAGCTTTACTCCTGGAGATGATCATTAAAACACTACAAAGACAGGTAGAAAATATTCTTACACTGTATTCAGATGTGCAGAGGAAACTTTCCTTTATGTTTTCCTGTAATTAACCTAATCCTTCCCAGGACACTCATCCTACTATTCCCACCATCCCCATCCCCTCCACCCACGGGAAATCTTCAGTCGTGTTGGACTGTTTGCAACCCTATGGACCGTAGCCCACTAGGCTCCTCTGCTATGGGATTCTCTAGGCAAGAATACTGGAGTGGGTTGCCACGCCCTCCTCCAGGGAATCTTCCCAACCTGGGGATTGAACCTGCATCTCTTTTGTCTCCTGCATTGGCAGGTGGGTTCTTTACCACTAGCACCACCTGCGAAGCCCACTCTCATCTGGTTAGTTTAGCTCAACTCTTTTGGAGTAAATTCTCACATTCTTTCCCCACCCTCTGGTCCACACCAAGATGGCATGTGGGCTTGTGTGTGGAGGTGTATGAATGTGACCTCATGGTGGTAGGAGGACTGGGGCCTAGGAGCGCACGCACAGGTTTTTGGTCTGTCTGCTGCCTCCCCTGGCCCCTGGGGTGATGGCGTCTTTCCCCGCGTATTCTTCTGTCGTTTGATGTAGACGTTTGGGGCAATTGAGTTTATGGTGGGCTCTTCGTGCTGGGTCAGGGCCGGTGTCTGAATTAGTCCCAACTCAGGTCAGGCTGGAGCTGAGGAGATCTGAGGTCTGGTGGTGGCCCCCATCCAGTCCTACGTCTGGGTGGCTTGCGCTGTACTCTTTGCTGCTTACTGGAGGGAGTGGTGGGAAGAACAGGAGAGTTCTACATAACATCCCTACAAGAAGAAAACTAAAAGAGTAGCTTATACCAAGAAGGGTGGAAACACTAATACATCAGTAACAGGTGAAGTTGTTGCTGTTATTCAGTCACCAAGTCGTGTCTGACTCTGTGACCTCATGGACTGTAGCATGCCAGCCCTTCCTGTCCCTCACCATCTCCTGGAGTTTACCTAAGTTCATATCCATTGAATTGGTGATGCCATACAACCATCTAATCCTCTGTTGCCGTCTTCTCCTTCTGCTCTCAATCTTTCCCAGCATTAGGGTCTTTCCAGCGAATTATTATGCCTGAAGAATTATGGACAGAGGCCCATAATATTGTACAGGAGGCACTGACCAAACAGATGAACACAGTAAAATTTTACCAAAGCTAAGTATTAAATAGGGAAAAAAATGAACTGGCTCTTGGGTATAAAAATAAAGGGATATCCTAACATATTGGTAGCTGGATCAAACTAGGTATATATCTGTATACCCCTTAAGTGAATTTTAAATGCAGTAAAAACATTTGAAACACTGAGGGAAAAAAGAAGGTCACCTAGCTTTGTTTGAGGATACTCGTGAAGCTGCCCACTCCAAGTTTCAACAGCCTCTCTGCTTCCGAGGGGGCCTTTGCTCTTCACATGGAAATGCTAACCTAGGCTGTCTCTGCCTGACCCCCGGGCTGTCCCAGGTTATGGTGGCTCAGCAGTACAGAATCTGCCTGCCAGTACAGGAGACAAGGGTTTGATCTCAGGGTGGGGAAGATCCTCTGGAGAAGTAAATGGCAACTCACTCCAGTATTCGTGCTTGGGAAATCCCATGGACACAGAAGCCTGGTCAGTCCCTGGGGTCTCGAAAGAGTGAGACACAACCAAGCAACTGAACATGCACACATCCACCAAAGAACCATCCAGTGTCATTGGGAAGCCAAGTCAAAGTTCTTCCTGGGGTGAGATTATGGTGCTTTTACTCTTGACCCTTCCAATTTTTGACCTCAATCCTTTTATACATCATTCTTCTTTTAAAGAAGAAGATGACTTTTAAATTATGGCCCACCAAAGAATCTCATTTGCATCTCTAATTAAAGGGGAGCTGTTTCTGAAGTAATGATTATTTCTAAGTACAAGAAGTCAAGTTCCTTAGAAGAACTCTTAATGCATGTTGTTGAGGCCACACTGAGCATAACAGTCGTCATGGGACATCAAAGAGACATGACCTGTTATCACACCTTGATTATCTCAGCCACACCTTCTGCCCTCTTCCTCCCTTGGAGGAAGATCCACTGTCCCTCCAGTAAAATTAGAAAACAGAGTTCATGTGTGAAAGTGAAGCACTGAGAGACCATCACCAACAGACTCTGTTCTGCTGCCCTTGTCTGGAGTGCTTGCTTTATGAAGAGTTGAGATCTTCAGCATTTTGAGAAACAGTGTTGCAAGGCTGATGGAGGAGGGTGCAGAGCATGGGGTCAGTTGGCTAGGGAAGGGTGGATTTAGGGTCTGGTCAGCAGAGTGAGCAGTTCCGTGACTAATATCATTCAGTTCAGTTCAGTTGCTCAGTCGTACCCAACTCTTTGAGATCCCATGAACCGCAGCATGCCAGGCCTCCCTGTCCATCACCAACTCCCGGAGTCCACCCAAACCCATGTCCATTGTGTTGGTGATGCCATCCAACCATCTCATCTTCTGTTGTCCCCTTCTCCTCCTGCCCTCAATCTTTCCCAGCATCAGGGTCTTTTCAAATGAGTCAGCTCTTCACATCAGATGGCCAAAGTATTGGACTTTCAAGCTTCAACAACAGGCCCTCCAATGAACACCCAGGACTGGTCTCCTTTAGGATACACTGGTTGGATCTGCTTGCAGTCCAAGGGACTCTCAAGAGTCTTCTCCAACACCACAGTTCAAAAGCATCAATCCTTCAGTGCTCAGCTTTCTTTATAGTCCAACTCTGTCATCCATACATGACCACTGGAAAAACCATAGCCTTGGCTAGACGGACCATTTATGTCTCTGCTTTTTAATATGCTGTCTAGGTTGGTCATAACTTTCCTTCCAAGGAGCAAGCATCTTTTAATTTCATGGCTGCAATCACCATCCACAGTGATTTTGGAGCCCAGAAAAATACAGTCAGCCATTGTTTACACTGTTTCCCCATCTATTTGCCATGAAGTGATGGGACCAGATGCTAAGATATTAGTTTTCTGAATGTTGAGCTTTAAGCCAACTTTTTCACTCTCCTCTTTCAGTTTCATCAAAAGGCTCTTTAGTTTTTCTTCACTTTCTGCCATAAGGGTGGTATCATCTGCATATCTGAGGTTACTGATATTTCTCCAGGCAATCTTGATTCCAGCTTGTGCTTCTTCCAGCCCAGCATTTCTCATGATGTACTCTGCATATAAGTTAAATAAGCAGGGTGACAATATACAGCCCTGACGTACTCCTTTTCCTCTTTGGAACCAGTCTGTTGTTCCATGTCTAGTTCTAACTGTTGTTTCCTGACCTGTACACAGGTTTCTCAATATCATTCAGGTCCTGCTGAAAATAGAACTAAATATTCATATATTTACCTTTTTAAAGAAATATGTATTTATTTGGCTCTGCACTTGGTCTGCATCATGTGGCAATCTTTTAGTTGTGGCATGTGGGATCTAGTCCTCTGACAAGGCATTGAACTCAGGCCCCCTGCATGAGGAGCATAGATAAAGCCTTAGCCCCTGGACCAACAGGGGAATCCTATATATTTACCTCCTTATCTGTATTTATTGGGTCCTTCATTTATGGATTCCAATGCTTTTTCACAGGCTTACCATTTCTTGAATTTAACTCAGTGACAGCATTGAAAAACTGTTTGGCAGAAAATGACTATAATATGTTTTGCAGACATCAGAAATACCCTGAGGAGAAAGTTAATGGGTGAGAACTTAATAAGTCTTTTTTGCGAAGACTAAGATGTGGAATATATTTTATCATAACAGTTTTCAACAAAGCCCCTGGAGGTTGTTTTTATGTGGGTAAAAGTTTTTCATTAAACTAGAAATCTTTTATTTTTTAATTTGGAACATTTTTGCCTTAAATATTTTTGTACTCGAAGGAAACCTCAGGCCAAACTCCTCCCATCTCCTGTGGTCCCTCAATTATATTGGTTAATCTTGGTTGTAGACACACATGGGCAAGCATTACCAAAGATTCCTTTTATTTTTCATGAGGATTTTCCTTTGGGGAGGAAAGGAAATTGTACTTCTATTAAGTACAAATGTTTTTAAAAGATACAGAGGGACAGTAGTCCTGCTAAGTGACCCCAGGGACTTCTTCCTATAGTTACAGTTTAAGCAAATCAGGATAAGATTTAGGGGATGATGGTGGTGGTGGTGGTGGTGGGGTGTGTGTGTGTGTGTGTGTGTGTGTGTGTGTTGGACATGTAAATGAGCATAATCAGACCAAAGTTTCCATTAAGGATAAACTTGGAGGGTGGGGGGAGGTCATTCCATAATGTCCTTAAGAATCATTTCACAGACACACCAGCACTTATAAATTCCCTTACGACTTCCTTTACAGTGACATCTCTAAGTCTTTCATTTTTGACTTAAATGACACACAATTCAAGTTTATTAATTAATTTTTGGTCATGACATTTTTTTCTCACTTGACACTATCAAGTTAAAATTCTTGCATTTAAGAATATAAATGCTTCTGATATGTAAAACCCAACAGTGAAGTGCCTGTTCTTTATTATTCCAATAAATAATTGTAATGAGTTTGGAGAAAGGGGGTTCTGGGGTCAACTCCCTGCTCAATCTCTAGTTAACTGTGATTTTAAGAAATCCCTTTAGATTTTGGTTTCCTTAACAGTCTGCTTCTGAGAATTTCTTAATGAAAAGCTAAAAAAAAAAAAAAAGCTTTGGAAAAAAAAGTGCTGAGTCACTTTTAGATAGCAAGAATGGTCTGTCAAGATTAGGCACCAGCTTGAATCTGCATGGTAAGCACTAACTGCTTTCATATGTAGTGTCCTGTGTTTGGAGAGACGCTAGTGGCAAGAGCAGAGGAAACAAAATTGAAGCTGACACCAGTATCTGTCACTTCAACATCTCTCTTTCTGAGGAAGAATAGAGGTGCATGGAGGGTGATGTCTCTCCCTTGAACCCTAGTGATGTGATTCACAAACTATAATGTGCAAAAGCACTCCTCTAGAAACCTTGATAAAAGCTATATTCTCAGGCCTCATACTCCAGAAATTCAAAGTTGCTGAATCTGAGGCATGGCTGGAGAATCTGCCTTCAGCAAGTCCCTGCTGCTGCTGCTGCTGCTAAGTCGCTTCAGTGGTGTCCGACTCTGCGCGACCCCATAGACGGCAGCCCACCAGGCTCCTCCATCCATGGGATTTTCCAGGCAAGACTACTGGAGTGGGGTGCCATTGCTTTCTCTGCAGCAAGTCCCGAAGTAATTTTAATGTGGGTGGTTTGGAGACCACACTTTGATAAACATTGATGGAGGAGTTCATAATTCCTAGAGGCAGGGCTGATGCCAGACCTGATTTCTCTAGATGGAAGAAGTAGAGATCTTTCCCTCACTGTTTCTTGGGATAGGTGGGTTTGGTCTGGTGCTGAACTCATAGCTGATACTATCAAATTCTTTGTGATCTCAATTGAACAGCATGATTGAAACCAATTGTCTTATCTCTGGTCTTAGAATATGGAGACCACTGTCATGGCTCAGAAGCCTAAAGAGAGGGTGGATGACATGAACTGAAAAGATCACAGAAGTTTAACATTGATTAAAGGCTGTAGTTATAAGATCATAGAGAATGACAGTTGTCAGGAAGGTCTCTGTAGAGAATTTGAAAGAAGAATGCTTAAGTGAGTTTTAAGCTATATATAGCTAAGGGCAGGGAAATTAGTTTTGGAGAACAGTATCTTCAGGAGAATCATATCTCTATTTTGCGAGGATTCTATATATAAATTTATCTATCTATCATCTATTTATCTACATACACAGCTATGTAACACACACGTGCACATGCACACACACACACACACACACACACATACACACAGAAATGTGAGAAATGTGTTTGACCAGAGGATAAAAACCAAATCTTTGTTTCTGTTTCAAAGATTTGTGGCAGCAGAAACATTTGGGGCAAGCACATTCATTTGACTAATGAATGTGCTTCTTCTCATTTTTAATGTATACATCTCTGATTTTCTTACAGTGCCAGCTGGCTCATTAGGAAGATGGTGGTAATGAAAAAAATTCAAGATATATCATATATATATATATATATATATTTTACTCACTTAGCTTTTTGGTTGGGGGCTGACATGTCAATTCATCAAACATTTACTGCATTCAGAGTTAATTTCTATTTCAACAGGAAAAGTTCAGATCTGTAGAGGACTTTGACTAGGGGAGAGAGACTTCCACATTTGTCTTTGGAGCCCTGAGACAACAAGTCTTGGGAAAATGAAGAGATCTGAGGAATCTGTGTCTCGTGTGTATGCATAAGTTTATCTATCTGGGCAACCCCAGATATGAGCTAGACTGTATTTGAAGACTGGCATGAATAATAACTCAGACTGAGCTCAGAGTGGCTTTCATTTCACTTTACTGCTAAATCAGCAAATAAGTAGTACAAATGATGTATATACTATATAATGATATTAGTAAGGAGATGGGTCATTTCAGTGTCTCTTCCGTTCCTTCTGGAGACAAGCCTGAAATGAGGTGGTCAATGCTCTATATGAGATGAGAACCTGCCAGATTGGAGGAGCTTCGAGCTATTGCCTGGATGCATTTTGCACCACAGTGTTTGCAAGAATCTACCTATTACCATCTGTATAGTCAAAGCCACGGTTTTTCCAGTCATGTATGGATGTGAGAGCTGGACAATAAAAAAGGCTGAGTGCTGAAGAATTGATGCTTTTGAACTGTGGTGTTGGAGAAGACGCTTGAGAATCCCTTAGACTGCAAGGAGATCAAACCAGTCAATTCTAAAGGAAGTTGATCCTGAATATTCATTGGACGGACTGATGCTAAAGTTGAAGCTCCAAAACTTTGGCCACCTGATTCAAAGAGCCGACTCATTGGAAAAGACCCTGATGCTGAAAAAGGCTTAAGGCAGGAGGAGAAGGGGACAACAGAGGATGAGCTGGTTGGATGGCATCACTGCCTTAATGGACATGAGTTAGAGCAAGCTTCGGGAGATGGTGAAAGACAGGAAAGCCTGGTGTGTTGAAGTCCGTGGGGTCGCAAAGAGTCAAACGGGACTGAGCAACTGAACAACAGCCTACTATAATTGTCCTCCCCCCATCTCCCCAGGTACATAATTCCTTTTTCTATTTCCTGCTGCCCAGGATAGGCAGGTTGTAAATGGCCACCTTCTCACTGTGCCGTCACATGGCAGGGAGAGAGAGAGAGAGAGCTGGTAATTCTGCTTCTTTTTAGCCCTAATAGATTAGGGCTCCATCCTATGACCTCAACTAACTCTTATCAGGTCCTTATAGGCCCTATATCCCAATAGTCACATTGGTGGTTAGGGCCTCAACTTATGAATTGGAGGGGGGCAAACATTCAGTTTATAACAGAGACTGCATAATTGTAAAATAATTGCAATTAAAATGTTTTCAAAAAAACTAATGAAAAAGGTTGATAGTATGTTTGAAAACATTAGGGAATTTGAGCAGAGAGGAGGAAACTAGAAGAAATTATCAAATGCAAATGCCAGGTATACAATGACTACATCAGAGACGAAGAATTTCTTTGACTGGATCATCCATAGAGCTGATAGAGCTGAGGAAACAAACATTGACTTTGACAATAAATCAATGGACATTATTTAAAGTTAAGTATAAAGATAATTAAGAGTATATGTCTGTGTATGTGTATGTGGAGGGGGGCCTTCATATCCCCAAAAGCTGTGGAACAATATCAAATGCTCTATGATGTAGATACTTAGAATCCTAGAAGAAGAAGGGATGTGAGTGCAGAAATAATGGATGAGAATTTTCCCCCAATAATGAAATACATCAAACCAAACATCCAAGAATCCCAGAGAACCCTAAGCAGAATAAAACCACAAACAAACACCTGTCACATCACAGTTGACCTTCTGAAAATCTTAAAGAAAGAGAAAGAGAAAATCTTGAAGAAAGCCAGAGATAAAGGCACATTTTGTGTACAGGAAACACAAAGAATTAGAGCAGACTTCTTTTCAGAAATTCAATCCAAAAGACAATGGAAGAATATTTTTCAAATGATAACACACAAATTAAGTGAAAACTAAAGCCTGAGTTCTAGGATCAGTGAAAATATCCTAAAAAATGAAGGCAAAAAATATTTTTTCAGACAAACTAAAGATGAGAGAATTTACTGCCAGAAGTATTGTGGTAAAAGAACTGTTAAAGGAAGTTTTTCAGGAAAAAGAAAAGTGACAGAGAAAAGCTTGAGTAAATACAAAGAATTCAGAAGTGGTGAAAATGATGGCTAATGACTACAGCTGAGTTCCCCATCCTGGTGACTGCTCTTGGCTAAAGACAGACACTTCTTGGGAGGTTTCCCATCTTTTGGGCAGCCTAGTCAATGACTGCCAGTATAGGAGCTTAATAACCTCATCCCCTTCCCCAGTGAAAAGAAGTTTTGCCAGACAATCCTAGTTTTGGAACTTCCTGTGAAATTGTTTGAGACCTTTGTTTAAAGTGCGTTAAAGTGCAAAAGTTGGCTTAAAGCTCAACTTTCAGAAAACAAAGATCATGACATCTGGGCCCATCACTTCACGGCAAATAGATGGAGAAACAGTGGAAACAGCAGCAGACTTTATTTTTGGGGGCTCCAAAATTACTGCAGATGGTGACTGCAGCCATGGAATTAAAAGACGCTTACTCCTTGGAAGAAAAGTTATGACCATCCTAGCTGCTACTGCTAAGTCGCTTCAGCCATGTCCGACTCTGTGCGACCCCATAGACGGCAGCCCACGAGGCTCCCCTGTCCCTGGGATTCTCCAGGCAAGAGCACTGCAGTGGGTTGCCATTTCCTTCTCCAATGCAGGAAAGTGAAAAGTGAAAGTGAAGTCTCGGAGTCTTGTCCGACTCTTAGCGACCCCATGGATTGCCTAGACAGCATATTAAAAAGCACAGACATTACTTTGCCAACAAAGGTCCGTCTAGTTAAGGCTATGGTTTTCCAGTAGTCATGTATGGATGTGAGAAAGAAAGCTGAGCACTGAAGAATTGATGCTTTTGAACTGTGATGTTGGAGAAGACTCTTGAGAGTTCCTTGGACTGCAAGGAGATCCAACCAGTCCATCCTAAAGGAAATCAGTCCTGAATATTCATTGAAGGGACTGATGTTGAAGCTGAAGCTCCAATACTTTGGCCACCTGATACGAAGAGCTGACTCATTTGAAAAGACCCTGATGCTGGGAAAGATTGAAGGTGGGAAGAGAAGGGGTCGACAGAGGATGAGATGGTTGGATGGCATCACTGACTCAATGGACATGCGTTTGGGTAAACTCTGGGAGTTGGTGATGGACAGGGAGGCCTAGTGTGCTGTAGTCCATGGGGCCTCAAAGAGTCAGACATGACTGAGCAACTGAACTGAACTGAACTGAAAGTTCAATCTCCCTCTCTCTCTCTCTCTCTCTCTCTCTCTCGCTTTCCTCAGTCTTGCTTCCTTACCCACCCCCAGGACTTATTGATCCAGAAAGAACTCCCCAGTAAACTTCCTGCTGGTAATCTTCATCTCGAGTCTGTTTTCCAGGGACCTGCAGACACACACTAAAGACCTGAGAGTAATTCTGATGAAGTGAGAGGCTCACTAGGCTTACCCGCATGTTTGTGTGCATGTCAGTTGTGTGGTCATGTCTGATTCTTTGTGACCCTATGGACTGTTGCCTGCCAGGCATCTCTGTCCATGGGGTTTCCCAGGCAAGAATACTGGAGTGGGTTGCCATTTCCTCCTCCAGAGGATCTTCCTGACCCAGGGATTGAATCCATGTCTCTTGTGCTGGCAGGTGGATTCTTTACCACTGAGCCACCAGGGAATCCCACTCCCCCCAGCAGCTTGTTCATTTGATTTAATGACCTCAGTACATACTTGCTTCTCTTTAAGAAATCCTGATAAGTAAATTCAGGCTTCTACATCAAATGAATGGGGATATGGCAGTTTACATTTAAAAAGAGATCTTAATTTTATGTAAGGAGCTTGTAAAGAACATTTGGTATACAGTTTGGTTTAGAATTCCATGAACATCCAACTTTTCAAGAGTACTTCTATTACGAGAAAAAAATTCACCTGTACTAATTCAATAGTAGTGATAAAACTATTTATTCAATTTTCATTTTTAAATGAAGCAGTTGAATTTTCACACTCAGATAATATTTCTTGCCTCTATGTGCACCTTATCTTGACATGGGGGAAGATGAGTGTCTTTGGAAAGGAAACAACCCTATAGGCTTAGCAGAAATAGCATTCTTCCTGACACAGATATTACCTTTTGGGATTCTAAGCAAGACAGTTTCAGACTTTGGG
Organism: Bison bison bison; assembly: GCF_000754665.1. NCBI lineage: Eukaryota > Metazoa > Chordata > Mammalia > Artiodactyla > Bovidae > Bison > Bison bison. The sequence continues at coordinate 607,209 of NW_011494889.1, read as the reverse complement.
GATGGCTGTCCAGAAACCAGCTCAGTTTCAGATGTGTACCTGATCTGACTTCTCTGCTGTTCTAATTAGATGTTCTCAGTAAGTACTACCATGAGAAAAGACACATATTGCAAATTGATTCTAACTTACTTTTCAAGCGTTCTGTTAGTTTTTAGCTTTACTTAAAGTCATTAAATGACACTGAGACATGACTCTCTATTGAGCAAAGGAAGATAAGATGGCAAGTCAAGTTGGAAAGAACTGTGAGAGTTTGGGAGGTCCCAGTGGGTGGCCACTTTCACAGCCCCTTGATCAAACACTGGCTCATCTCTTCTGGGGAAGGTCACCAAGAGGGCCCCTCAAACCTGTGTAAGGGTAAAGGAGGACACCAGCTGGCTCAGTGCTGATGGCCAGTTGAACTGGGACTGCTTGCATCCAGCTAGCCAGAATATGCTTCATCTTCACCAAAGGATTAAGCACTTTTCTTTGTAGCTAATCCAAATGATGGTCTCAGGCATCAGAAAGTAAGGAGGTGCAGAGCGTATCTTATACCTGTGAGGGGGGCTGATATGATGCTCAGTATGACATAACTCACACATGCAAATAAATGCTGTTCCCTAAGGAAGCATGTGGAGAAGGCAATGGCAACCCACTCCAGTACTCTTGCCTGGCAAGTCCCATGGACGGAGGAGCCTGGTGGGCTGCACTTCCATGGGGTCGCTAGGAGTTGGACACGATTGAGTGACTTCACATTCACTTACTTCACTTTCACTTTTCACTTTCATGCATTGGAGAAGGAAATGGCAACCCACTCCAGTGTTCTTGCCTGGAGAACCCCAGGGATGGGGGAGCCTAGTGAGCTGCTGTCTCTGGGGTCGCACAGAGTCAGACACGATTGAAGCGACTTAGCAGCAGCAGCAGCAAGGAAGCATGTATTTACTCAAGGTGTATAGAGCAAAGCATATAGTAAGCACTCAATAAATACTTACTGAATGAATGAGAAGTTGAGAATGAATGAGAAATTTCCTAAAACTATTTTGGAAATAACTTTTTTGTTTTTTTTTTCTTTTTTTTAATATTGGGAATTAATTTTTAAGATTGCTTCCATAAAGGTAGAAAAAAATCTTTCTCTTGTTTTTCTTTTCCTTTTTACTTTACTTTTATTCTAGAATAAAAACTCTATGAGAATTAAAACCTAATATAGTATTGTTGTGCCCTTAAGGAACTTAACACAATGATTATATTCTTTAATTACCTATCATTTGCCAGGAGCTGGGCTGGTAGAAAAGAGTATAAAGATAGAAATACAGATGTTTCCTATCTTTTAAAAAATGTTTATTTATTTGGCTGTACCAGGTCTTAGTTGCAGCATGTGGGGTCTAGTTCCCTGACCAGAGATCAAACCCAGGTCCCCTGCATTGGGAGCACAGAGTCTTAGCCACTGGGCCACCAAGGAAGTCTCTGGATATTTCCTATCTTAAGATTCAAGACCAACACACTTAGACCAGCAAAGGGCAGTAGACATCAATGGGTAATAGACATTAATGGGTAATTTCACCAAATCAAATTCTGAGTCTTAATTCAGAGATATGAGCCAAACATTAAGTATAAGTTTGGCATGTGTGTGCATATGCACACACATACACACATGCACACACATCTATCATTTCAAATGCCTTCTACTCTTCTCATGCTACATCCCTCATTCCTATCACTAAGCTGTTTGCATAGTAAGTTTCCAGTACATCTTTGCTGATTGGATCACATGATCAAAATGCTCTTTTTGAAAAGTTATTTTGTGTATGATGGATTTAAAATATAGTACTGGTGTCTAGAGTCATCTCTCTACAGCTAATGTCTTCACATGCAAAGTAAAGATAGTAACAAAATGGGGGACTCTGCATTATTAGTTGAATAACAATTGCTGCCCTCCCGACTCAGTACCACGGAGCTGTTATAATTGGTTGATAGTTTGGGGAATGGCTTTGTCCTGATCCTTCTGTACACCCAGCATCCCTGTGAACACTAATAGGCATTGTGTCAAGATGCTTCTCCCTCCACATAGGCAGAGGGGATTATCTTTTGATAAATCTAAGTTAACTGATTCACATAGAGTTGAAACCAAACCTGTGTGTTCCCTCTTACCCGAGAGCAATCACAAAGTGGTCTGTTCAAAAATGCAGTGGGCAAGACTGAACACAGAACTCTAGGGCTGCTTGTCTTCCTTGCTGGTAGAGATTTCCTCTTCCTGTAGAAATTGAAAATGCCAAAGACTCACTTTCCCCAGCTTTCCTTACAACTGGGGCATAAGTATGGACCTAATCCTGACCAGTGGGTCCTGAGCAGAAATCTGCTGACAAGCAGAATCTAAGAATAGGAAGGGTAAGGAGACGATTCCCTCAGCGACTTTTGACTCAGGATGGTTCCAGGGTGTGGATGTGATGTATGGAGCAGTAGTCATTGGCAGCCATCTTGAACCAATAAAGTGGTAAGATTGATGATGAAGGCCTCTGTGCTGAGAATGGCAGAACACAGAAATGGAAAGAGCTGGATCCTTGAGGATATCATTGTGCCTCCTGATCTCAGGAGGCAAGTTAACTGATCTTAGGGACATCAAGACACTGTTATTAATGGGTCAATATTTATTAATCGATTATTTGTTAACTTGCAATTGAAAATGCTCTAAAATATGGTGACGCATACAAGAGATAGTAGACAGAGCTCTAGAGATGTAGTTTAAGTGAGAGGTAAAGTGCATGTGACTAGAGCTAAGAAGATAAAAGTTGGAAAGAGTTGAGTATGAGTGGTATATTAGTAGCCTCATAGTGTCATAAGCTAGGGGTGGTTGGTATAACTGCAGTGATTAGAACCAGGCATCTTTAGCAAGAGAATACGTCACAGAGGATATGATTTTATTTCTCCTCTGTTCTAGGCTTCTAAACTTGGTGACTGCTTTTTAAAAGCTTGTCATTTCCACTTTGGGTGTTTTTCATTACCATTATTCTGTTACCAAGGATGGGAAATGGGGAGCAGAGAGAGCTGGCAGGGGACAAGATTCACTGTTAACAAGTAAAAGACTTTCAGATGTTCCTGAGTGCAGAAAATGTTCCATTATGTCACAGAATCATTGTATCCCAAGAATCCATTGCTTTCAGACCTTGTTAAGATGATGACTTCCTGCAGTGACACACACAGCCCTAAGGCACTGTCAGCTCTGCCAGGTGGTGACGGGAATTATTTTCTTTAGCAAGGAGCCCCACATACCTCATCCCACCTTTGCTTTAGTGACTTTTATTCACCAGGGTATTCGGGAAAAGAATGGATCTGCAACTCACCAGAGCCCAGAAGGACTGAGCTCTTGAACCAAGGAAGATGGATTTTTCCTTTACCCAGGCATACTTCTTCTGGTCTTCTAGAGTTGTGTTTTTAATTTGCAGGTCATGAAACCAATTTATGAGGGTGAGATCAGTATTTAGAAAAGACAAACAGAATGCAATAACATCCATTAGAAAAAATAGAAAAGAATATAATTGAATAGAGCAAAGTATCAGAGAATGCAAAAAGTATGTTCAGAGCATCAAAATAAAAGGTTTACTTAAAGGTTTACTTTAGTTTTAGATGTATTCTCAAAAATACATTTTCAACTTTAACTTTTTTTGTTTCATTACCTCTGATTGGAGGTGGCAAATATTGAAAGAAATAAAAAATATGTCTTTCAAAATTCACAAAACTGAATAATAAATATATAATTAATTCAAATAAACATTCAAATGATGCTATTCTGTCTGGAGCATTCATTTTTCTGAAGTTATTAGAGCTTGAAATGGCAGTCGGACATTTGAAGCTATCTATATTGGTTTGTGAAAGTTGTTTCAGTTTGAGTTTGTGTGTGTGTTGGTAAAAACATGTATGGAAGTCACTATTCAACTATATTGGGGATTTCTATTCAGTTCCAGCACATGGATCTAATCTAATTTTTCTAATGTCTTATTTAGTGCTTCCCTGATAGCTCAGCTGGTAAAGGATCCACCAGCATTGCAGGAGACTCCAGTTCGATTCCTGGGCTGGTAAGATCCCCTGGAAAAGGGATAGGCTACCCATTCCAGTATTCTTGGGCTTCCCTGGCAGCTCAGCTGGTAAGGAATCCCCCTGCAGTGTGGGAGACCTGGGTTCAATCCTTGGGTTGGGAAGATCTCCTGGAGAAGGAAACGGCTACCCACTCCAGTATTCTGGCCTGGAGAATTCCACAGATTATATAGTCCATGGAGTCACAATGAGTAGGACACAATTGAGTGACTTTCACCTTTACTTTCAATGTCTTATTTATTTGTGAGTATAGGCATTAATTAGCCTTTGGACCAGAATTTCTAAAGAAGTCAGATCGTGGGTCCAGAGAAAATGAGGCCCAGAGTCCAAATGAAATGCAAAGCTCTGCCTCTTGTTTTGATCCTTTTTTTCAGAGAAAGTTGTGTTTTTGGCAGAACATCCAGCTGAGGGGTTGTCTGTTGAAGGGAGAATATTGATGTTACCTTCTGAGATGGAAAATGCTAGAACAGGTACTGGCCAGCTAGAGGGAGAGGCCCAATAACAAAGGTGCCAAACAAATGATTCCCTTTTGTTTTTTGATCTGAGAAAGTAATGTGCTTAGTTGATTAAGATTTTCCCTTACCAGCAAAAGTTCTCATCCATCTTACACTGTTTTTAAGGTTCACTTCCTCAAGGTCCTTCTATCCACTTCTATTCCAATATCACAAGACACACATACACAAACACACATTCACCTGCCCCAAATCTTGGGTTTTATTTTCCCCAGAGTCACATTTGCAAATATACCAGGGAAAGACCTGAGAGTTATCTGCCAGTGTCTCTGAGTGAATGACATTGCTTCCTAAAGCTATATTCTGCTCCACTTGGATGGAAGACAAAATCAAATATATGTGAAGAAATTCTATTCTTTCTGATGAAAATCTCATTCTGTATCTACCCACCTATTATCTATCCATCCATCCATCTGGCTATCTAACCATCTATATACTTACCATCAGCCAATAATTCAAAAGTGGCTGACGAGCATTGGCTCTGAATCAAGTACTTTAATAAACCCTGAAGGTATAAAAAAACACACACATTAATCTCTATCTCCAGGAGCTTTCTGTTTCATAGCTGAAATAGAGAAACATCCCACTGTGGCAATGATATGATAGAGCTATATTCAGTCAGTGTGAAACACGAAGGATGGCCATTCAATCCTAAGAGGAAGGCAGAGTATGAAAAAGCTTCCAAAATTTCAGCTAATGAGTACAAGATATCCCAAAACTGGAGAGTAATGGGATAGTAATGGGAGGGGCAGGGATTAGTGTGGAAATATGGAGAAGATTCTCCAAGCTTAAAATAATAGCATGTGTAGGTACAGAGGCATTAGGGGACATGGCCTGCTTTGTGAAAACAGCAAGGAACCCTGATCCACAGGGGTGGAGTGGTGGAAGGTGAGGCTGGAGAATGGATGGTGTGAGTTGTGCAAGTCTTGCATTTGTGGTAAGAAGAATAAAAAATCTGTCCTCCCTTCCTCTTACTGAAGGTGAAGCTGGACATGCTGGGGACCATTTTGAAGGGAATTCACTCATAGGGCCATTTATAGCTGGTGAGATGACTCTTGTAACTTAGGTCAAGCTCATGTTTCAAATTGGGTTTATTGTTTCATCAAGCGAAGGGATGGGGGTGGGAGGAGTCAAGCCTTTGCACCCAAGGTCCAAGAAGTAAAACAGTAAACAAGGAGGCAGGCGGACTTGGAGTCATAACATAAGAATAGCCTTAGATTCATAACAGGAAGAATAGCCTTCCTTCATAACAGACACGTAGTTTATGTTCTCCTTGGTGAGATGAGCTTGCCCCCTGGGTAAGCCATGGGGACCTCAACTGTAGCTCCCTCTAGTGTAAATACCAAAGATGAGTCAGAAACCACTGTTATCTATACCGTGGGACTGCAGACAACCCTGCCTTCCCTGGAATAGCAGAGAAGGCACAATAGAGAGCTTCTACTCACAATGGACAGAGATTCCTTGACTGCAAAGTATACATTCAAATAAGAGCTTGAGGGTTGAAATGTCTTCACCCTGTGGGGAGAATTAAGCTTCCTTCAGACTGGGCCTTTAACTTATAAAAGTTGGAAAGAGAAGGAGTTGGAGTCGAGGGCAGTTGCAGAGTTGGCAGGAAAGAAGAGCCTATTGAGGGTTGAACTCTCTATGGCCGTGTCATCCTTGTTCTATTGTGTGGCACAAGTGGATGGTCTGGTAAGAGGATATTACAGTCTCTCTTTTTTGTAACCTTTATTAATCACAGGAGAATTCCATGGCCCTTTAATAAAAGAACTTAATTTTCTTCCATGAGCTAGGAAAGACCAAGGCATTAAAAAAATGTTAAAAGAGTTAATAAGACATCCTGATTAGATTTTTTAACAAGAAAAAGAAAAAAAAAACCAACAGTTTATTATCACATGTATCATGAATACACACAGGAGAAACACGGTGGTGAGTAACCCAAATGGGTGGTTAGTACTTGGTATTATATAGCAGATTAACAGAGAAGAATAAATTTGTAGAGAAGTGATAAGACAAAGGAAAAACGTTTTGGACTTCTGAGAGAATGCAAATAAGTATATGGGGGAAACTCAACTTTCCGTCTTGTTCATGACCATAAACTTCCTTGGGAGAGGGGTCTTAAGTGTGTACTCATTTCTCAAATGTTTCTCTCTTTTGTTAGATAAGGGAAGCTCCAGTAAGGCTCCTTTCTATTGAATCTCAAATGCCTGCAGCTCATAATAATCCTTATGCCAAGGTGGCATATTCTGATCCTCCACAAGTTCTAATGCCCTTTGTAGCTAAGAGAACAGTGCTTACTTTGTTGTTGTTATTGACTCCCTAGGTCATATCTGACTCTGCAACTCCCTGGACTGTAGCATGCCAGGCTCTCCTGTCCTTCACTCTCTCCTAGAGTTTGCTCAAATTCATGTCCATTGAGTCTGTGATGCTATTTAACCATCTCATGTTCTGTCGTCCCCTTCTCCTCCTGCCTTTGATCTTTCCCAGCATCAGGGTCTTTCTCAATGAGTCAGCTCTTTGAATCAGGTGGCCACAGTATTGGAGCTTCAGCTTCAGTATCAGTCTTTCCAATGAATAGTCAGGAAATTTCCTGATTTCCTTTAGGATTGACTGGTTTGATCTCCTTGCAGTCCAAGGGACTCTTCAAACACCACACTCCCCAGAACCACAGTTTGAAAGCATCAGTTCTTTGTGCTCAGCATTCTTTGTGGTCCAACTCTCAAATTCGTATATGACTCCCAGAAAAACCATAGCTTCGACTATACAGATCTTTGTCGGAAAAGTGATGTCTCTGCTTCTTTAATATGCTGTCTAGGTTTGTTATAGCTTTCCTTCCAAGGAGCATTTATGGAGGAATTGCACATGAGACAATGATTTTGGTCCAAAAGGGAAGAGTCTCTGGGGAGTTTTGAGCAAGAGAGAGGTGATTAGAACTGTGCTTCAAGAGTATTTTTCTGGTAGAAAAGGGTCATAAATGGTTAAGACCTCAGACACAGACACAGAAGGCTAAGAAATAAAAGAGTACTTCCTCATATTGTGCTAATCAAACCATGGCTATTTAATCAATATTTAGTGACAATAATAAATAATTGATTTGACCAATAAATTAGTGACCTGATGAGGTTGTTTCTTCCTTTTACCTTCTCTTTCTGGCATCTGTTGTCTTCTTGAAAGAAAAAAGGCAAATATCATTCTTCCCAGTGTCATATTGTTGCAGTGCATTAAATTAAAAGAGCCTGGGTTGATTAAAATTTTTTTCAGTTCATTTGTTCTTGCTATAGAATGATTTCTGAGCACCTGTTTGACACCAGAAATCTTAAATCTCTTATGACTTTGGAAGCTGACTTTTTAATGGACCACTTAACAGGCTTTCTAAAAATGATTGTAATTTAGATCATAGGTACTGAAATGAACTGACCAGCACAGTTCTTTTGGAAGATAGTCTAGTGATGAGTGTCCCATATCACAACGCAAATAATATGTGGGCTTCTGGAGCCTGTTGACTCATTCTTAAAACTCTAATTCTTAAGCCACCCAGCACGTGGGTTATGAGTCAGACTCAGGCTAGCGGGGATAAGAGGGCCCTTTTAGGGGACCGGGCATGGATGGCGCATTTGCCCTGACATTCCATGTATATTTCGTAAGAGACATTGATATATATTTGATTCATGGCTTGGTCTTCCAGGGCAATGCTCTCAGCAGGGAACTGGGGACTACATGGGGGTGTGGAGTCTTGACTTCCAAGTAGATTGTTAATAATTCGCCCTGATTCTTGATTCACCTATTATTGAAATGAAGACATTTCTCTTTCTATTATAGTGATAGAGTTTTTCTTTTTTTTTTTCAGCAACAGTGTGGGGTAGACATGGGTTTGCTCCCCAAAGTTTTCTCCTTCTGAATTAATCAGTAGATGGAAATCATTTGAGAAGCTTGGATGTAGAAGAAGAGTGGCCAACCCAACAGAGAGGAAGAGTCAGAATTTGCCATTATCTTTGACAAAGTGCCTCAGTAATTTTGAAATTTAATATATTTTTCAAATTGCTTAGGCATAGACCCCTAAATGTGTATCAGAATCTCCCAAGAGGCTCCTAAACCATGTAGTCTTGTAAACAGCTATGGCCCAAAAAGGTCTGTATTGAACTCAATATTTTGTGTTTTTAAAAGTTCCCTAGGGGTTGTCCTTAAGACCAAGTTTTAGGATCATTAGCTTTATATTGGAATGTCATTTTAGGGGTTTTCAATTAGATTGTTTTTAATCATAATATCAACTGCTAGTTCTAGTAATTGCTTCTTTTCTCATGTGCCCTAAGGACTTCATGTGAATTGAATGTCAGGAAACCCCTGGGTCTGTGAACAGGAGTGACCGTCCTTGCTTTAGCAGAAAGGCTTTCTGAGCCACGCTCTTTTACTCTCCTGCTGTGCCCTACTTTGGGCTTATCTGCCTGGTGATTAGTAACACAGGACTGGGGGAGTGCCGTGCTGGCCAGCACCTCAGCTCCTGCTGCTGCTGCTAAGTTGCTTCAGTCGTGTCCAACTCTGTGCGACCCTATAGACAGCAGCCCACCAGGCTCCCCCGTCCCTGGGATTCTCCAGGCAAGAACACTGGAGTGGGTTGCCATTTCCTTCTCCAATGCATGAAAGTGAAAAGTGAAAAGTGAAGCCGCTCAGTCGTGTTCGACTCTTAGCCACCCCATGGACTGCAGCCTACCAGGCTCCTCCATCCATGGGATTTTCCAGGCAAGAGTACTGGAGTGGGGTGCCATTGCCTTCTCCAAGCTCAGCTCCTACTAGACTTCTTTTCCCTCTATCATCTCCTCAATCCTTCTTTTATCTCACCTGCTCTTTTCATGTCTTCAGCTGTTCATGAGTGACTCTGAAACTCCAACTTTCCTCAAGCAGAGGAGGAAAGAAAGAGGGCTAAACACTTTCTTTCCTCCTTCATTTCTTCTTCCAACTTCTGATCTGTAAGACCTCTTAACCTTTCTCACAAAAGGTGCTCAATTGAGTTATTTTTTCTGAAGAAAGAGTGATTTGTGCCTGATTTATGTGCCAGGCCACTCTTACATGCTAACCAAGGCATTGCGTTCTTGTTTTAAATGTCAGGTCTTTTTCTCCCTGTACCATTGGATATTGATACCCTTGAGTTGGCTCTAGATTGCAAGCTCTTACAGTATGGATTCATAATATCATTTTAATTCTCTGAGATTATCCATGATTCTTTCTGAGAAGAAAGATAGTAAGCACTTAATTGCTTTTTTTTTTTTAAATAAGAAAATTGAAAATAAGTCAGAAAAAAAAGTTATGGTCTTTGTGAAATAAAGCTTGAGTGACTCTATTGAAGAGTCATGACCACATCTCCTATCTGGGTGGGAGGGTGCCCACCTCTGTGTGTTCCAGAATATCATTAGCATGAAACGCAGTCAAGAGTATCTCTGAATAGGTTGGTCTCTCAAACTTCACAGGAAAGGAAAAAATTAAAATATTAAGTGCAATAGTAACTACTCAACAAATAACCCACCTAAAATCTCCAACTATTTGATTCTGATGACCCATCATCTTGAATGCCAATTACCTAGTTATTTTCACAAGTAAATCACTTTAATTTTTTGTCTGGCCATCTGATTTGCTCTGTGAGAATGGGAAAATGTAGGTTTGGATATGGGGATAAAAAATTTTAGAAAAATGGCTTCCCACAGCTCAGAAAAGACTGTCAAACAGCGTCACTGAGCACATCATGATTAGAGTAATCTGAGATAATTATCTTCCCAGAGAGATAAAGAAGCATAGTTCTGAGTTTTGCAGAAAAAATTATGCAAATGTGTAAGAAAAATTTGAAAAAGTAACAACTTTGATGCTAACCCAACCATGCGATAAAAGAGGAGGTAAAAATTATTATACTAATTTGAATATGATGTTTAATTAATTGCTGCAAAAATTGTGAGTATATAAATATTGATACATAATAGAACTATAAGAAGAGAAAGTGCTACTTTATGTTTAAAGTAAGGATAAAATTTTTTTTTTTCCACTCATAGACTCTTAGACTCTTAGACTCGGAGAAGGCAATGGCACCCCACTCCAGTACTCTTGCCTGGAAAATCCCATGGACAGAGGAGCCTGGTGGGCTGCAGTCCATGGGATCGCTAAGAGTCAGACACGACTGAGTGACTTCACTTTCACTTTTCACTTGCATGCATTGGAGAAGGAAATGGCAACCCACTCCAGTGTTCTTGCCTGGAGAATCCCAGGGACAGTGGAGCTTGGTGGGCTGCCGTCTATAGGGTCGCACAGAGTTGGACACGACTGAAGCGACTTAGCAGCAGCAGCAGTAGCAGCAGCAGCAGACTCTTAGACAATCTCTAAACACAGACTTGGGAGAAGCTACAGTTGTGGAAGGTATATTTGGGAGCTGGAAGGGAAATTGAATTGCAGAAAATGACTCAGAGTTTGGAGCAGGGGGCCTGGTTCCAATGGAAGGCTCTGGAACATCTTTGTTTGCTGTGTGACTAGGAATAACACACTTTGCCTCTCTGGGCTTCAGTTTTCCAAGTGTGAGATAAATGAAAAAGCTTCCAAACTTTCTTCCCATTTCATATTATGATGTTGTGATTCTAAATATGAAATTCACAAGACTAGTTTTGAAAATCCTGACCTCCTGTATTTCACTGGCTTCACTGCTAAGCCCTTTCTGGGTCTGTTTGTTATTTCACTAAGCCAGAGGTTCTATGACTTGGTGAACCTCAGAATCCCTGAAGAGCTTTAAAAACACAGGTTGCTGACTCCTACTGCCATGGTTTCCCTTTCACTTGTGGGGCCCAGGAATCTATCTTTCCATTGAGCTCCCAGATGATGCTGATGCTGCTGGCCCCAGCGCTGCACTTTGAGAACGATTACACTAAACGGTAGGAGCCCAGCCTCTACCTGCAGAGAACAGAGATCAAAGATCCCTGGTCAACCTAACTCCTCAGTGCTTGGGGATATAGGTCCAGGTTTAGTTTTTAACCTCCTATTTCTTGTATACATTTTTGTGAAAAATTAAGACAGGAAAGTCAAAGAGATAAAGTCAAGGCCATTTCTTCCCTGGGTTCCCAGTACCTTGGCTGTGTCCAAGTGGGCAGAGAGCAGGGTGAACTCACAGTTGAGTGAAACAGGCTGCAGAGGGTGAATCGGGCTAGAGGGGTGGGACAGAGGGAGCCTCAGGAGGGAAGGGGTATGTAGCTGATTCATGTTGTTGTGCAGTAGAAATCAACACAACATTGTGAAGCAATCATCCTCCAATTAAAATAATAATACTTTCTCTAGGCACCAGCTTCCTAATATACAAACCTGGTCTAATGCTGTCTATGACAGAAGACCGCTGACAAGCTTACATTAGAAAATGCCCCTAAAATGCTTAGAATGATGGCAGGCAGGTAGTGAAGTGGTTAATGAGGGGCAGATATTGCGATTAATTCATGGAGCACTGTAAAAACATCACCCTTGTAAAAAGACAGGGACACTGTGTGCCTGGGGCAATGCGTCCCAGACAAGGCCTGAAATCTCATGCCGTAAGGTACACTGGGCAAGTCCTGCCTTCAGTGGAAACTGTCCCCCATGCTAACAGCACAGGATGTCCACACACAACCAGACGGCAAATTCTTCCAGATACAGTCCACCAGATTTAATATTGGTGGCCCATGTTCTCCAATTTTGTTCAGATTGAGGCTAAATATGTTCATCCATCCTGGACTTTAATTCCCAAGTGGAGTTTAGAAAAGAAAGAAATGGTGTCTCTTTGATTGTGGATTTAAGATGAGTCATTCCCCTTTTTCGGTTGGGTTTCCATCTGAGAATAGGCGGTGGTTAGGGAACAGTTTGATCCTCTTATATTTCAGCATGTTCACGTCACTTATTTTACATAACAAGTAAACCCTCTTTATCAGTTCAATTCAGTCGCTCAGTCATGTCCGACTCTTTGTGACCCCATGAATCACAGCACGCCAGGCCTCCCTGTCTATCACCAACTCTTTGCATGAGATGGCCAAAGTACTGGAGTTTCAGCTTTAGCATCAGTCCTTCCAATGAACATCCAGGACTGATCTCCTTTAGGATCGACTGGTTGGATCTCCTTGCAGTCCAAGGGACTCTCAAGAGTCTTCTCCAACACCACTTCAAAAGCATCAATTCTTCAGCAGTCCAACTCTCACATCCATACATGACTACTGGAAAAACCATAGCCTTGACTAGATGGAACTTTGTTGGTAAAGTAATATCTCTGCTTTTTAATGTTATCTAGGTTGGTCATAACTTTCCTTCCAAGGAGTAAGTGTCTTAATTTCATGGCTGCAATCACCATCTGCAGTGATTTTGGAGCCCAAAAAAACAAAGTCTGCCACTGTTTCCACTGTTTTCCCAACTATTTGCCATGAAGTGATGGGACCAGATGCCATGATCTTAGTTTTCTGAATGTTGAGCTTTAAGCCAACTTTTTCACTCTCCTCTTTCACTTCATCAAGAGGCTGTTTAGTTCTTCTTCGCTTTCTGCCACAGGGGTGGTGTCATCTGCATATGTGAGGTTATTGATATTTCTCCCGGCAATCTTGAGTCTAGCTTGTGCTTCTTCCAGCCCAGTGTTTCTCATGATGTACTCTGTATAGAAGTTAAATAAGCAGGGTGACAATATACAGCCTTGACGTACTCCTTTTTCTATTTGGAACCAGTCTGTTGTTCCATGTCCAATTCTAACTGTTGCTTCCTGACCTGCATACAGGTTTCTCAAGAGGCAGGTCAGGTGGTCTGGTATGCCTATCTCTTTCAGAATTTTCCACAGTTTATTGTGATCCACACAGTCAAAGGCTTTGGCATAGTCAATAAAGCAGAAATAGATGTTTTTTTGGAACTCTCTTGCTTTTTTGATGATCCAACAGATGTTGGCAATTTGATCTCTGGTTCCTCTGCCTTTTCTAAAACCAGCTTGAACATCAGGAAGTTCACGGTTCATGTATTGCTGAAGCCTGGCTTGGAGAATTTTGAGCATTACGTTACTAGCATGTGAGATGAGTGCAATTGTGCGGTAGTTTGAGCATTCTTTGGCATTGCCTTTCTTTGGGATTGGAAGGAAAACTGACCTTTTCCAGTCCTGTGGCCACTGCTGAGTTTTCCAAGTTTGCTGGCATATTGAGTGCAGC
>NW_011494889.1:579597-593215 GCF_000754665.1 Bison bison bison | reverse complement strand
TTGGTATCTCTAATTTTCTTGAAGAGATCTCCAGTCTTTCCCATTCTGTTGTTTTCCTCTATTTCTTTGCATTGATTGCTGAGGAAGGCTTTCTTATCTCTCCTTGCTATTCTTTGGAACTCTGCATTCAGATGCATATCTTTCCTTTTCTCCTTTGCCTTTTGCTTCTCTTCTTTTCACAGCTATTTGTAAGGCCTCCCCAGACAGCCATTTTGCTTTTTTGCATTTCTTTTCCATGGGGATGGTCTTGATCCCTGTCTCCTGTACAGTGTCATGAACTTCCATCCATAGTTCATCAGGCACTCTGTCTATCAGATCTAGTCCCTTAAATCTATTTCTCACTTCCACTGTATAATCATAAGGGATTTGATTTAAGTCATACCTGAATGGTCTAGTGGTTTTCCCCACCTTCTTCAATTTGAGTCTGAATTTGGCAATAAGGAGTTCATGATCTAAGCCACAGTCAGCTCCCAGTCTTGTTTTTGTTGACTGTATAGAGCTTCTCCATCTTTGGCTGCAAAGAAATTAAAAAAAAACCCTAAGTCTTCCCTGTGTGTGTATGTCCCACACAGTGGTGTTCAGAGCAATAATTAATGATGTTCATTAGGAACTCACTAATATCTACCTCTGAGATGGGAGCTTTGGGACACAGATAAGACATGCGGGAGGTAAATTTTGTTCTCTCTCCTAAGACCTGGTATGATCTTTGTTGGGAAGTTAAGGTGAACGTGTAAATTAATTATCAAACATTGAATTATTAAATTTCATTTTTTAAAACCTCGGTTTAGAATGCTCTTCTTGCTCTTTGAAGTCATTCAAGTCCTATACTTTTATTTTATTATTTTTTTGACTGCACCATACAGCTTGTGGGATTTTCTCTGACTAGGGATTGAACTCAGGCCACCGCTATGAAAAGGCTTCCCTGGTAGCTCAGATGGTAAAGAATCCACCTGCAATCCAGGAGATGTGGGTTCAAATCCTGAATCAGGAAGATCCCCTGGAGGAGGACATGGCAACCCACTCCATTATTCTTGCCTGGAGAATTCCATGGACAGAGGAACGTGGTGGGTGACAGTCCATAGGGTCACAAAGAGTTGGACACAACTTGGTGACTAACACACTTAACACTTCTTAGCTCACTGAAAACTCAGAATCCTAACCACTAGGCAACCAGGGAAGTCCCCTATACATATTTTAAATTCCATGTTATGAAAAGCCTTTTCCAAGAGAGCTTGGGAGTGGAAGGGAGGAGACCAGGAACTGGTCCCTAAGGATCTACTCCAAGGATTCCCTTACTGTCACTCATCCAATGTGGGTAAACTTATTTGGGGGTCTTGGATAACCCCCTTGGGTCAGTGGTCCAGGCCATTCTCATAACTTACAGATTTTTAAATCTAAGTTTGAAGCAGACAGGCAAATGCTAAGTAAGTCTTCAGGGTGGAGGGTGCAGGTCCCTGGGGGATTAACATGCTGCTGCCCAAGTCCAGCATGAGCTGCAGATTGCAGATTCCAGAGATCGCTATTCTAGGGGAGCCAGGAGCAGAGTCAGCGGGGGTGGGGCTTCTCCTCCCCCCATTGACTTGGGGAGGCAGCCCATTAAAGGCAAGTGTCTTGGTTTTCAAACCATCTGAAACATAAATTTTATCTTGAATAAGAGGATCACAGACACTTAAGTAATAAAGCTGTAAACAGATATAAAAATATATGTGTGTTTATATGCATATGTTAGGCAAATGAGTAATCATGGAAAACTATTGCCTTTGGGGATGTCTCTCTGCATGATTGGAAGGTGCTCATCATAATATGTAAAAAGGTTCTTATCGATGTCTAAGACCAATGTCGTGCATGTGTGCTCAGTCACTTCAGTTGCGTCTGTCTCCTTGCAACCTACAGGCCGTAGTCCCCAGGCTTCTCTGTCCATGAGATTCTCCAGGGAGGAATACTGGAGTGCGTCGCCATGCCCTTCTCCTTTCCTGCCTTGGCAGGTGGGTTCTTTGCCACTAGTGCCACCTGAGAAGCCCCAAGAGACTAAAGGTCATGAAGACTCAAATAAAACAGTTCTTTCTGATTTTTGATGCTCCTTATCTGATTCATAATAAAATAAAAATGTCCCCATTTGCTTTTCTCTTAAATACCTAATATTATATAAAATAAATAAAAACAGAGCAGAAAAGTTGGAACAGAAATTCTCAGAAAATTTCTGAACCTGCTCACAGCCTAAAGTGTGCAAACTGATGATATTGGAGGGCCTTCCAGTGTCTCCACAATACACTCTAGGGTCCTATATGGAGACTTGATCACCAGAAAAAGGGTTTGAGTCAAGTAACAGTTACTGAAGACTTGTGGTGTGTCTGGACCATGCTAGGTATTTTCATCTGTAACCTCGTTTGTGGTTACCAAGGCTGCACTGTGACAGTGAAAATGTTAGTCGCTCAGTTGTGTCTGACTCTTTGCGACCCCATGGACCGCAGCTCGCCAGGCTCCTCTGTCTGTGGGGTTTTCCAGGCAAGAATACTGGAATGAGTTGCCGTTTCCTTCTCCAGGGGATCTTCCCCACCCAGGGATCGTACCCCCATCTCCTCCCTCTCCTGCATTGACTGTGTAAAATGCTCAGCATCACGCAGGGCAAGCAGTGACCTGGGGGTGACCCAGTACTTGTGCAAAGGGGGGATGTTGCAGATGGGCCCTGGCTGCCTCTACTGGCTGAGTCCAGAGGGCTGTTCACTATCTAAGTGGTCGTGGTGGGACACTGAGTGGTTTTTCAGCAGCAGAATTTCTACTGATAAAGAAATGTGTTCCTGTGACATATTTGTGGTTGAAATTTCACTCCTCGGAGTGGAAATGGAGTAAAAGGCAGAAGAATGCCTCCCTCGACACACCAGGGAAGGAGATCCGGGGAGTTGATGTCTAGCCAAGGAAGATAATGACACAGGTTTTCTGGGAGGTGTGGGTCAGCTGAAAGGAATCTGAGGATAACGTGAGGAGGATGTCTGACACATGATGGAGAATGGGCCTGGCCAGGCACTCCGTTGAGCCTCTTTCTCCACCTAGGTCCTCTCACTGTCCTGGATGGAGGGCAAGACCAAGGCGAGAATCAGAACCCTCCCCTCTTGTCCATGGAGCCAGAGGTCCCAGCACTCCAGGGGAGCAGGGGTTTGCAGTTTCTGGGCTCAGGCTGTGGTCTGGTGTACATTTCCTGAACCGTCTCTTCTGCCTCCTGCCCCCAGGCCTCTGGAGATGAAAGAGGCTCCATCCCAAGCAGGGCCAGGGACCAAATGTGAAGTCTATTTTATAAAGCCGAATTCTTGCCCTGTGAGGTAATGGGATTCATCATGCAGAGTTGGTGACGGCTGTGGCTTGGAGGAGAGCCGCGTTATGGGGGTCACAGCCACAGCACAGATGCCACGACATTTACCAACCAGGCTCCCAATGCAGCTCCAGCCACCACCCACCCATTCTCCTGGCCCAATGGGAAAGATTTTGAAGAGGGAGAAGAGTCACTGAAAGAAGCGAATTTTTAATATTTAGCTTTTTCCACAGGAAAAAGAAGATGGATTTTTAAGAGCTGGTTGTCTACAATGTATAGGGTAGTGACTATAAAAATAATGAAGATCCCTTGTATCATAATATGTGAAACATCTTCCCTGAGTTACTCAGTGTGCTTGCCAAGTTGCTTCAGTTCCGGCTCTTTGCGACCCCATGGATCGAGGCACGCCGGTCTCTTCCGTCCATGAGGTTTTCCAGGCAAGAATACTGGAGTGGGTTTGCCGTTTCTTCCTCCAAGGGATCTTCCTGATCCAGGGAGCGAACTTGCATCTCTTACTTCTGCTGCATTGCAGGCAGATTCTTTACTGCTGAGCCATCAGGGATGCCAAATCAATCATCATCAATATACATGAGTTCTTTATATATATAGGGTATTAACTCCTTATTGGACATACCATTTCTACCTCCTGCGAAAGAGCTGACCACTCAATCAGGTCAACATGTGGATAAATTTTGCCCTTTACACAAACAGACTCAGAAGAATGAATGGAATTTCTGGCACCTGGGCACTGAGATAGTCATTCCTGCAGGTATTTACTGAGGGTCTGCCGTGTCCCTATACTGGGCTGCTGCTGCTGCTGCTGCTAAGTTGCTTCAGTCATGTCCGACTCTCATCGACCCCATGGACTGCAGCCCACCAGGCTCCTCCATCCATGGGATTTTCCAGGCAAGAGCACTGGAGTGGGGTGCCATCGCCTTCTCCACTATACTGGACTATAGTAATTCAAATACAGGGAAGAGAGACAGGTTCCCTCTCCTCCTGGAGCCAGCAGAGAGGGGTTTAGGGGAGAACTTGTGGGCTTCTACTTTCTTAGGGAGATAGAAAGGGCCAAGCTACATCCTTTGAAATGGGTTCAATTATTCATAGATGCGTGTTTATTTTTCTTAAGCAACTTCGAAACTCAAAAGAAAGTGAAAAAATATTCCCATCTGGTTTCTTTCTTTCAAATAGGAAATTGCATGAAGAGTTATAATCAGGGTAAGAAACATGTGGACTTAGGGATACTGTGCCATGGTGCTCTCCTGACACCAGACGTTTCATGACCGACTCTATTAAAGGCACCCAGGATTTTTTTTTTTTTAACAAATTTCTCCTGAATGACAACATGATATTCTTTTGTTCTAAGTAAAAATGAAGATAGCAGAATACTGAGAAAGTTACTAGAGACATGAAGGCAGAGAGGAGAATAGCAGGTTAGTCGTTGACTAAGTATGGTTTTCAAGTGAGACAGAACCACAAAAGAGTCATGTCTCTGTCACTTCTGTGGGGTCTTTGGCAAATTACCTAACTTTCTGAGCATCGTTGCCTTGTCATTAAATGAGGCAACGATTTGTATGTTGCAAAATTTTTGGAGATACTTTTTATAAAAGTGCCAGAATGTGACACATATTTAATGTGGAAATGAGCTCTTTCAGGCTTTGATTTGACCCCATCGCTTCCTGTCCATACCTCTACTTTGAATACAGAGAGTAGTGCTCCGTATCCTATTCCCTAAGAAACCTGGAATTGATGATCACCCCACTGGTGTTAAATTATTCTGGACAAATGCTTCAGTCTTAAAAGTTGTCCCTGAAGTAGGGTTGCCAGATAAAATAAAGGACACTCAGTTCTGCCTAATGGAACTGACTTACACTAAAAAATTATCTGTTGTGTATCTGACACTCAAATTTAACTAAGCATCCTATATTTTTACTTGCTGAATTGATCAATGCTATCCCCAAGGTCTTAGTTGTCTAACCTCCCACTTTAAAAGAGTTCGTGGCTCATGGCTTCTCTTTTTGAGGACTTCTAATGCCAACACAGCACTCCCTGAATGCCTGCATATTCCCAGGTCTCCTTTCAGACATCTCTGTGGTGGATCAAAGTATCTCTGTTGGCTTTGTAGATTCTTTTGCATCTCTACAATCCATTTTCTATCCCTTTGATCTTTTCAAAGTTCTCAAACATATTTCTGATTCATTGAAGACATATGATGGGATTTGGCTATTTAAAAGGTGGGTAAATCCCTAGTCTGGAGATCTTGATTTTGGAATGGTTTGTTTGGGGTGGGAGAGAAGAAGCAGACAGTTCTTATTTGATAGCCTCCAGATTGCTCAAATGTACCCATGCTTTCTCAGGCTTCCAGTTGTTCCATCAGTTCTGTCCTTGCTCAGTTAAGTTCAACATTATCGAGTGTAATTACAGGCAGGTACTTTGGTGACAGAGAACCTGAGGAGACAAAGATGAATAAGACACTTCCCTGATCTCTAGAATCTCACCCATGGATAGAGGAGACAGACAAGCAAACAACAGATGACGAAGCTGTGTGATGCAGGCTCTGGCTAAAGAAGGCCGTGGATGCTGTAAGAGCACAGAGTCGGGCACCTGGAATGAAAGGGAGGGTCTGGAGGAACAGACTCTCTATTGATGAATTGATGAGCTCTCAGGTGAAGAAAGATGTTAAGGCATTCTGGACAGATGAAACTGCTTGGGCTATTGGGCAGATGAACAAAGGCCTGGGCTGTATGAACAGCCACGTGCGAGGCAGAGGAACTTTGTTTTTCGCTACTGAGATCTTTGATTAGCTGCTACTGAGTCAGAGTCCTAACAAATCTTCTTGTTATTACTATTATTTTTAAGAACGTTTTTATTTTTAATTGAAAGATAATTGCCTTACCATATTGCGTTGGTTTCTGCCATACATCAACATAAGCCGCCAGTATGCCTATGACTGATTTATATTACTATTATTTTTTTACTTTTTATTTCTAGCTTTAAAAAGAGAGACAAAAAGAAGAAAAAGGAAAACTATTTGAAATCATACATCCTTGTATCCTTCATGTTTAGCACATAGTTATCACACACCATAAATTCTCAGAAGATCAAAAACGAAGAATGTATACTCAGGGAAAGCCCCATCATAAGAAAACGCAGGGAGCATCATGATAGATACCAGTTTTCTCGGAGTTTACTTGAGTCACCACCTTGACATGTCATAGCATCCTGATGACCAACCTCAGCCCTCATCACTTTCTGGAACTCTGACTTCTGGGGAGATAGTTGTGTTGGACTGTCCCTTAATATCTATAATATTTATATCTGCCCCAGGCTGGTGCCTCTTGCTCAAACATTTGAAAGAGGTGAAATTTCCTCCAACCAATACTGAGTTAATCCCCTCATATTCAGCATGGAGCTTCACAGAGGTACATACAGCATCATTTATTTCTTAAGTACACATGTAGGTCTAATGATATGCAGCTGACTATGCTGATTATTTTTTGGGGGCTCCAAAATCACTGCAGATGGTGACTGCAGCCATGAAATTAAAAGATGCTTACTCCTTGGAAGAAAAGTTATGACCAACCTAGATAGCATATTCAAAAGCAGAGACATTACTTTGCCAACAAAGGTCCATCTAGTCAAGGCTATGGTTTTTCCAGTGGTCATATATGGATGTGAGAGTTAGACTGTGAAGAAAGCTGAGCGCCGAAGAATTGATGCTTTTGAACTGTGGTGTTGGAGGAGACTCTTGAGAGTCTCTAGGACTGCAAGGAGGTCCAAGCAGTTCATCCTAAAGGAAATCAGTCCTGGGTGTTCATTGGAAGGACTGATGCTAAAGCTGAAACTCCAATACTTTGGCCACCTCATGCGAAGAGCTGGCTCATTTGAAAAGACCCTCATGCTGAGAAAGATTGAGGGCAGGAGGAGAAGGGGAAGACAGCGGATGAGATGGCTGGATGGCTTCATGGACTTGATGGACATGAGTCTGGGTGAAGTCCGGGAGTTGGTGATGGCCTGGTGTGCTGCGATTTCATGGGGTCGCAGAGTCGGGCACGACTGAGCTACTGAACTTAGCTAAACTGATGCTGGAATGGGTGGATTTCCACAGTGGTAGAGAGTCTGCCTGCCAATGCAGGATACACAGGAGATGCTGGTTTGATCCCTGGGACAGGAAGATTTCCTGGAAGAGCAAATGTCAAGCCAGTCCAATATTCTTGCCTGGAAAATTCCATGGTCCTGGGAGTCTGGTGGGTTATAGGTAATGGGGTTGCAAAAGAATCGGACACAACTTGGTGACTGAACAACAGCAACAGCACCACGCTGGGATGGGGCTGCAGTGACAAGTGTGACACCCAAGTTTCCTGCCCTCACAGAGTCTGCTTCTCAGAGAAAGAACAGATGAAGACACAGAAAGACGGTACACTTTAGGAATGATCCAAGTCCATTAACAGGATGACTCGCCACCCCCTGGACAAACCACCACTGGGACAGGCACAGCTTGCCTTGGAAGAGCAGAGTGGTGAGGGGAAGGCATGAGGGATTGGCAGACTAAACTTTCCAAGTCTCAGTTTCCTCCTCTGAACAATGGCCATTCTAGTGCTTATCTCTGAAGAGGTACTGTGAGAATTAAAGAGGCAATAATGTAAGCCAGCCGATTAGCAAAATGCTTGACACAGAGTTAGAATATATGTACGTTGGAATATTTTGTTAGGCTGGTCTGAGGTTGCATATTCTTGTGCCTGTAGGAATACCAAATTCCACTGCCCCCTGAACCATCCAGTTACTCCTAAAACTAGCAATCCCTGCTGCTGCTGCTGCTAAGTTGCTTCAGTCATGTCCGACTCTGTGCGACCCCATAGATGGCAGCCCACCAGGCTCCCCCATCCCTGGGATTCTCCAGGCAAGAATACTGGAGTGGGTTGCCATTTCCTTCTCCAATGCATGAAAGTGAAAAGTGAAAGTGAAGTCATTCAGTCGTGTCCGACTCTTAGCGATCCCATGGACTGCAGCCTATCAGGCTCCTCCACCCATGGGATTTTCCAGGCAAGAGTACTGGAGTGGGGTGCCATTAGATTTACCTAAGACACTTGGAGTGCCAGTAGGGTGCTGAATTCCACATCTTTTCAAAGTCTCCTTCCCCCTGTCAGAGTAGTCTTTTCCTGAGTCTCAGATTAATTGTGTTGATACTTTTTCAGGAATAGATGACTGTCTCACACAATGTGTCTTTGCAAAATATTATTTGGGAGGTTAACTGGTGGATTTCAGACCCTGTTATACATTTCTTGTGCATCATGCCCAGCATACAGAGATGAAACACATTTGTACAAATTAATTGCACTAATTGTTACATATGTGGGGTTAGGGCCACTTGAATGTATTATTCAAATTTATGCAAAGTAGATGGAAATAGCATAATCATCATACTCTTAAACACAATTATCATACTGGCTCTCATCCAAGAAATGTGTTTTGAAGAGTGAATTAGGATTCACTCTTAATAACAAGAGTGAATAATAACAAGAGTTAATAATAAGAGTGAATTAGGATTCACTGTTTATCAACAGAGACACAGCCTAAACCTTTAAAATTTTCTGTTCAATTGATTCCTGTTGTATTGTAGCTGTAAGTATCTAGAATGGTGGTGGTCTCAATTGTTTTTCCAGTAAACTTACTGGTCAAAGATGGAAGTGCAAATATTTAACACAGCTTGAAGGAGAGACAAAGCCTTAAAGAAAAGATTTAAAAGTTAATGTTCTTTACCATCTGGTTACAATATACAAATAACTGGTAAAATCTACAAAGAGTTATGTTTTAAGCAAATATGATAAATAATAAGTTCAATCTTATAAAACAGACAGATGAGGAGATGATTGATGATACTGAAAATGAATGCTTTGCTTTACAAAATAATTCACCTTAGGGTACATTAAATACCACCTCTCTTGGTATATTTGAAATGTGACTACCATTTGGAAAGTAAATAATTTATACACAGATTTTTCAGGAAATTACCTAAAATCATCTAATGTGATATGTAACCTATATGAGATGTTTTATTTATGACTCAATTGGAATTATGGATCAAAGATGACTCAAATAAAATGTCAGGGAAAGTGCAATTTAAGATTGCCTAGATGATAAGAATAACAAGATGGGATTTTTATTTTTATCTCTAAAACACATGTGCAACAAACAAACACTTACTCAAGAATCGAACAATGTTTGAGAACATTTGAGGGAAGGTGTCAGGATTCAGTTTGCAGAAGTAAGGTTGGAGGAAACCTCGGTAAGACTTGAGGAAGTGAGGGCTGGATGAAGAGGTATGGTACCAGCTGGGCCCCCTGCTGCACGGCTGGCAAGCTTGATGACATGTATTAAGAATTTTGTGTTCTAGGAACCATGCTGGGTATTTTAAGTGGATGAGCTGTTTCGGTTCTCATTCTTGAATTGTCAAATTACTACCTTCCCCCTTTTTAAAAAGAACAACAACTGAGCATACTGAGGCTTAGGGACACTATCTAAGAACTGACTTATAGCTAGAGACAGACACACCTAGGTTTGTTTGAGTCTAAAACCCAGGCCTGTCAACCATTGTCTAGACAGATTTAGAAAAATCTGAGGCTCAGGGAAGGTTCTCCCTTTGGTGAGAGTTTAAAAATTCTAATATACTGCTAAAATATTCAAGGTAATATTTGTTTCAGGGGAAGCATATTTAAAAAGGGATTGGCTCTTAGTTGCCTTGGATGATCCAGTGGAGGATCGGGCTTAACACGGGAGAAGGTTGCAACTTTCATATTGACTGATTCATAGGATGTGATGGCTGCCTTTCTACAGGAATACGGAAAGTGATCCAAGGATTTAACATTTCAGATATGTCATCAGTAAAGTTTTTAAGTAATCATATTTTCTGAAATAAAATACAGATTCCACAGTTGGCCAAAGTTTTATTTATTTTTTTCATTTGTGAATTTTTGGGGGAATCTTGATTTTTTAAATTTATTCCAACAATATCTGCCATTCAATTGTTTTGACCATTACAGTTAATGTGATTGTTAGTATAGTTAGGTTTATATAATTTTTAATATGTCTCATCTTTATTTCCTTTTTTCTCTTTTTTTTTGGCTTCCTGTAGACTGAATTGATTTGTGATACTTTTTTTTTTTTAACAAAAAATCTCGCCAAGATATACAAATGAAATTATGTTTAGTTATATATTTAAGGAACCTCCTTGTAAGTAGGTGTATTCCATGAAACAGGCTGTTTGGAAAATTCTGCAATATGCATAAATGTTGGAACTGCTTTTGAAGCATCTCGCGCCTGGTAAGTGAGCCCCCTCCTCTGTCATCTTCTCTAGCCAGAACTGCCAGGCAGCATCTCTAATTTCAGATCTCATCGAACTCTCTTTTGCCCATCTGCCTCATCACCCTGCCTGTCTTATCAGCCTCATGATTGAGTGGTTTAATTTAGTTATCATGAAATGTCTTTCCATTACACCAGTGGTTTTTGGTAATTTGTATCTCATACTGTCATCTATTTTGGAAATTTTAATTTGGTTAAAAACTTCTCTAATGCAGTGTGTATGACATAAACTCTATAGAAGAAAATTGTACTGTATTGATTTCTCTGGATCTAATTGTTCTCTTGGGTGAGGGTGAATTTGACTCTGTTTGTTTTTCACATATACTTGTAAAAATCCAAAGAATTGTTAATAACATTTTATATCTACACAATGCATTTTTTAAAATCTAACTGAAGACAGTAATAGCTTGAAATGCTAATTTTGTTGTATCACAGCTATTCAGTAGCTGGAAAGGGAAAATATTTTGGGGCTGAGAGCAGTTTTTAGCTTCTCAAAGATAGAAGATTAGGAGGAAACATGTCAAGTTTATTTTATCTACTACAAGAGCATTTTTGTTTATACTAAGATTATATAAAAATTTCTGGTAACAGACTTACACACATAGAAAATAAATTTATACCAAAAGAGAAAGGGTTGGGGATAGATTAGGAGTATGGGATTAATAGATACACTACTGTATATATAATAGGTTACAAGGATTTACTGTGTAACAAAGGGAACAATATTTGACATCTTGTAATAACCTATAATGGGGCTTCCCAGATGGTGCTGGTAGTAAAGAATCTGCCTGCCAATGCAGGAGAGGCAAGAGACGCGGGTTCCATACCTGGGTCGGGGAAATCCCCTGGAGAAGAGAATGGCAACCCACTCCAGTATTTCTGCCTGTAAAAATCCCATGGACAGAGGAGCCTGGCAGGCTACATTTCATACAGTTGCAAAGAGTTGGACATGACTGAATGACTGAGCATTAGCAATACCTTATAATGGAAAAAATCTAAATAATGTATATGTATAAAACTGAATCACTTCGCTATACCTCTGAAACTAACACAGTATTGTAATCAACTGTACTTTACCTCTTTTCATTTTCTCTCTTCTCCTTCTGAGACCCCAATAATGTAAATATTGGTATGTTTGATGTTGTCCCAGAGATTTCTTATACTATCCATATTAAAAATTTTTTTTCTTCTTTTCTATTTAGCTTGGATCATTTCCACTACTGTATCTTCTAGATTGATGACTGTTACTCAGGATCATCTAATCTAGTGTTCAGTTCAGTCACTCAGTCGTGTCCGACTCTTTGTGACTCCATGGACTTCAGTGCGCCAGACTTCTCTGTCCATCACCAACTCCCAGAGCTTACTCAGACTCATGTCCATCGAGTCAATGATGCCATCCAACCATCTCATCCTCTGTTGTCCCCTTTTCTCCCACCTTCAATATTTCCCAGCATCAGAGTCTTTTCAGATGAGTCAGTTATTTGCATCAGGTGGCCAAAGTATTGGAGTTTCAGCTTCAGCATCAGTCCTTCCAATGAATATTCAGGACTGATTTCCTTTAGGATGGACTGGTTAGATCTTCTTGCAGTCCAAGGGACTCTCAAGAGTCTTCTCCAACACCACAGTCTAAAAGCATCAATTCATCAGCTCTCAGCTTTCTTTATAGTCCAACTCTCACATCCATACATGACTACTGGAAAAACCATAGCTTTGACTAGATGGACCTTTGTTGCCAAAGTAATGTCTCTGCTTTTTAAGATGCTGTCTAAGTTGGTCATAGCTTTTCTTCCAAGGAGCAAGCATCTTTTAATTTTATGGCCGCAGTCACCATCTTCAGTGACTTTTGGAGCCCCCCAAAATAAAGTCTGCAACTGTTTCCATTGTTTCCCCATCTATTTGCCATGAAATGATGGGACCAGATGCCACGATCTTAGTTTTCTGAATGTTGACTTTTAAGCCAACTTTTTACTCTTCTCTTTCACTTTCATCAGGAGGCTTTTCAGTTCTTCTTCGCTTTCTGCCATAAGGGTGGTGTCATCTGCATATCTGAAGTTATTTATATTTCTCCCGGAAATCTTGATTCCAGCTTGTGCTTCATCCAGTCCAACATTTCTTGTGATATACTCTGCACATAAGTTAAATAAGCAAGGTAACAGTATACAGCCTTGAATTACTCCTTTCCTGATTTAGAACCAGTCTGTTGTTCCATGTCCAGTTCTAACTGTTGTTTCTTGACCTGCATACAGATTTCTCAAGAGGCAGGTAAAGTGGTCTGGTATTCCCATCTCTTGAAGAATTTTCCACAGTTTGTTATGATCCACACAGTCAAAGGCTTTGGTGTAGTCAATAAAGCAGAAGTAGATGTTTTTCTGGAATTCTCTTGCTTTTTCTGTGATCCCGTGGATGTTGGCAATTTGATCTCTGGTTCCTCTGCCTTTTCTAAGTCTAGCTTAAACATCTGGAAGTTCCCAGTTCATGTACTGCTGAAGCCTGGCTTGCCGGATTTTGAGCATTACTTTGCTAGCATGTGAGATGGGTGCAATTGTGCGGTAGTTTGACCATTCTTTGGCATTGCCTTCTAGTATACTTTTTATTTCAGTTTTTATATTCTTCAGATCTGCTTGGTTCTTCTTTGAGTGTGTGCTAAGTCACTTTAGTTGTGTCTGACTCTTTGTGACCCCATGTTATATAGCCCACCAGGCTTCTCTGTCCATGGGGATTCTCCAGGCAAGAATACTGGAGTGGGTTGCCATGCCCTCCTCCAAGGGATCTTCCCAATCTAGGGATCGAACCCACGTCTCTTTTGTCTCCTGCATTGCAAGTGGGTTCTTTACCACTAGTGCTACCTGGGAAGCCCTTTGGTTCTTCTTTATATTTCCCAAATCTTTGTTAAACTTATCACTGTATTAATCCACTTTTCTCCCAAGTTTGTTGAGCTTCTTTATGATCCTT
>NW_011494889.1:557142-579497 GCF_000754665.1 Bison bison bison | reverse complement strand
ATGATCCTTATCTTGAACTCATTGTCAGGTGAATTGTTTATTTCCACTTTTCTTAGTCCTTCTTCTGGGGTTTTATCTTTTTCTTTCAATTGGGACATATTCCTCTGTCACATCATGTTGCTTGATTCTCATTTTATTTCTTATGGATCAAGCAGATAAGTTACATTTCCCCATCCTGGACTCGGAGCCTGAAGTAGGAGACATTCTTTAGGATTCAGTAAAATGCTCCCCTTTGGTCACCAGAGCTATATGCTCCATGGGTAACCCCTATTTTGGCGGCACAGGCCTGTTTGTTGTGGCAATGTCCACTTCTGTGGGTATACTGGTAGGTGGGGCTGCTCCCAACCAGATTGGCTGGCAGGCTCTGCTTTATATTCCGAGGCTGTCAGCCCACTGGTTAGACCAGGTCCTGACATGGCCTGCTTTTTGGCCTCAGAAGTGCCAGGGCTGATGCTGAATAGCTGGTAGGTGGGTAAACCCCCAGCACTAATGAGAAGGAGGACCCCCAAACATCACTCGTCGGTACCAGTGTCCTTGTGGTAGTATGAGTTCCCCAAAATTGTTGATGCCAGCATCTATATCCTCAGGAGGAGTCACAGTTGCCTCCATTCTTTATGGGAGGCTCTTTAAGATCAACAGGTAGGTCTGATCCAGGTTATTCCAAGTTACTGCTTCTGTGGTGAGTCTCAGAGTGTGTCAGATTTTGCTTGTGCCCTTTGGAATCAGGATTTTCTACATCCTTTTGGCTTTCCTGTAAGCAAGCCCCACTGACCTTCAAGCCAGACCTTCTGGGGGCTTCTTGGTGCAGAACCCCTAGACTGGGCAACCTTATGTGGAACTTGGGCCCCTCAGTCTTTGGGGAGAAACCCTGTAATTGTGATTATCCTCCTGCTTGTGGGTCACTTCTCTGGGGCTGTGGGATTTGATTACACTGCATCTCTGCCATTCCTATCCATCTTGTTGCGGTTCCTTCTTTATGTCTTTAGCTGTGGAAAATGTTTTCTGCCAGTTATCAGGTTGTTCTCTGCGATAGTTGTTCTATAAATAGTCATAATTTTGGTGTGCCCTGTGGGAGGAGGGGAGTGCAGGGTCTTCCTACTCTGCCATCTCGTTCACTTCTCTTTAAAAATATAATTTCGTTTATAAAAAAAAAATGTATCAAAAATTTTGTATTCTGTGCCTCGTGCATTTGTGCTGTCACTTGAGTCATGTCGGACTCTTTGTGGCCCTGTGGACTATGGCCCGTCAGGCTCCTCTGTCCACGGGATTCTCCAGGCAAGAATACTGGAGAGGGTTGCCATGCCCTCCTCCAGGGAATCTTCCTGACCCAGGGATCAAACCTGTGTCTCCTGTGGCTCCTGACTTGCAGGTGGCTTACTTACAAGCCACCCCTGTGGCTCCTGACTTACCTGCTGAGCCACTGGGGAAGCCCATTCTGTGCCTGTGCTGTGCTGTGCTGTGCTTAGTTGCTTAGTTATGTCCGACTCGTTGTGACCCCATGGACTATAGCCTGTCAGGCTCCTCTATCCATGGGGATTCTCCAGGCAAGAATACTGGAGCGGGTTGCCATGCCCTCCTCCAGAGGATCTTCCCAACCCAAAGATCGAACTCAGGTCTCCGGAATTGCAGGCAAATTCTTTACCATATGAATCACCAGGCAAGCCCTAGTTATTCTCAAAACCCCCAATTTGCTTGTCTGATTATCTTGACAATTTAAAAAAAATATTTTTTATCATTCTTTATTTCCTTGTGTATTTTCACTGTAAAATGCTTATTTCTCTTGGAGTTTTGCCTGTGGATATTTTCTGAGATTTGGATTAAAAGCTGTACATACAGAGAAAAAACTGCAAATTACATCTGCCTTAGATATATTCCTGGAATCCCCACTCTCTTGGGATAACTGGACTACATTTCTACTAGAGGTTATTTGAATTACGTATGAAGCATGAATTGGATATAGAGGTATTAAAATGCTTTTTTTTTTTAAACAAATTCTCAGGTGAGAATGCTGGTTTCAAGACTGGCATGTTTCTTTGCTGTTCTCCTTTGTGTATATATGTGTGTGCTCAGCTGTGTCTGACTCTTTTGTAGCCTTCCAGGCTCCTCTGACCATGGGATTTTCCAGGCCAGATTACTGGAGTAAGTTACCATTTCCTCCTCTAGGGGATCTTCTCCACCCAGGGATCCAACCCCTGTCTCCTGCATTGGCAGGTGGATTCTCTACCACTGCTCCACCTAGGGAGCCCTGGTTCTCTTTGTATGCCAAGTGAAGGGAAGTCACTCAGTCATGTCTGACTCTTTGCAACCCCATGGACTGTAGCCCATCAGCCTCCTCCATCCATGGGATTTTCCAGGCAAGAATACTGAAGTGGGTTGCCATTTCCTTCTCTGAGGGATCTTCCCGACCCAGGGATTGAACCTGGGTCTTCTGCTTACAGGCAGACTCTTTACTGTCTAAGCCACCAGGGAATCCCACTTGGCAAACTTGTATGCCAAGTTTATTGTTTATTAACTTTCCACTTAAAGATTAAACTTTTGCTATCATGGTATTTTTGGTTCTCCCATTAAATTCACCCTACAACAAGCTTTAGGCTTATACTTCTAATACATTCCATAGACATCAAAATAGAAACTCAAAGTCTCCATAGTTTGGCAAAAACAATAGGACTAAGATATCTTTGGTGCTCACTGATTTCCTTGGATTCCTGCTTTCTCTCTTTTATCAGTAATGTAAACTTAATGATGTGTTCCTAAAGTAGTTTTTTGTTGTTTTCATTAGGTCATTTGTGGTATCATCTGCTATACTGTGAGGGAATGAATTTTTCTATCTTCTTTGTGACAATATTACAAAGGGAGTGAAGAAAACATAAATCTATTAGTGAGAGCCACTTATGGTTTATTTCTTCTCCTAGTCTAGTCTATTCCCCACACATTACCAGGTCACCTCTCTGAAGGGAGGTCCAGTGATTCTTTTCAATTGATGAGTGGAACATGAAACTTCAGTGGCTGAGTACTTGTCTAAAAACATTTTACAATTGCTTCCATCTTTCAAAACCCCATCTTCCTTTGTGATCTCTATGCAAAATTCACTTGCCTGACATTTAGAAGCAATAAAAAAATAAATGAAAAAAGGATAAACTATCTTTTAAAAAATTATGTTGAAAATGTCAGGAAGTATACACTTAATGCATGCAGGGGAAGTTCAGATTTTATAAATAAAGTATGTAACATATGCATATGGGCTTGTGTGCTCAGTCGTTTCAGTCTTATCTGACTCTGCGACCCTATGGACTATAGCCCACCAGGCTCCTCTGTCCTTGGGATTCTCTTGGCAAGAATACTGGAGTGGGTTGCCATGCCCTCCATCAGATAATCTTCCCAACCCAGGGATCAAACCCACGTCTCCTGAGGCTCCTGCATTGCAGGTGGTTTCTTTACTGATGAGCCGTAGGGAGGCCCATATGCATATGTATGTTTGCATATGTACACACATGTTGCTATGAGGATGTGGTTGACGTCACTGAAACAAAGAAATATTTCAATAGTGCACCTAACTATATTAAGAATCTTAATCATCAAATTTCTTTTCAAACTTTTCTTCTATTTTAATTCCCATTTTTCTTTCCAAAAGTATTTTTCTAAATGAGATTATCATAGAAGCCTCTTGATTGGCTACCAATGTGGCAGAGCTCCATTTTGGCAATGGACAATATTGTCAAAAATGGCTCAGTGCTTTAACAATCTTCCTCCTACCTGTGAGAGGTCCCTGCCTTTACCTTCCAGAGCCCCTTGGGGACCTCTTTGAATCTTACCTCTCTCTACACTTTTGAACCCACTTGCTCTCTCTTTACATCCCTTTATTTGTATAGCCTGGAGTCTGGTCTTGCCTCTCTGTCTAGTCTCTTTGAGAAATGCTGTGTTTAGGCCTGGTGGTCTCTTTGGTCCCTGCACCAACCCCACCTCCCACCTGCCCATCACCCTGGGATGTTGCTCTGTGTCCTTCTTGGCTCCATGTTTTGAAAGCTGGATCAGCCTTTACCCCAGGCTTGGCACCAATCCCCAGATCCCAAGACTGAAGGAGGCTGCTTTCTTCCTCATAGGTTCTGGATGATTCAGAAAGGCAGAAAGGACAGTTTGGAAAGATGAACACATTTGCCCCATCCATTTCTCTTATTTTCATTCCTGGCTCTTCTATGAGCAGCAACTTCCTCAGGGAGGTGCTGAGAAATTCCAAAAATCTCAGAGCTGAGTTCCTTCAACTTCACTGCTGATGAAGAGTTTGACTCAGCCAGAACTGGGGGACCCTGTCCGTCAAGGTTAAATATACAGGGAATTATCTTCTGTCTTCTTAACTAGAAACCACCTAGGACATTTTATCTTCTTATCGAAATTTCTGAAGATACTTAAAGAAGGTGGGCTTTTTATTGATTCTGTGATAGAAATGCTTCCTTCTATTCTTTAATCCATCACATATCAATTGAACACACAGCATCTTCTAGGTACTAGTCTAGAAGTACCAGAACAGCATGAAAACAGCAGTTAAAAACAAGCTAACAGACAGTTAATATTCCTGCTCTCAAGGAGCTTACCTTCTTGTGAGACAGACAAAAAATAAATGTACATATAAGCTGACAGGTATTAATTATTGCTCTGGAGAACAAAGCAAGGCAATGGACCATGGCGTGATGAGTGTGCTTTTGTGTGTTTGCAATTTGTCATTTAAGATAGAGAAGGAGTCCCAGATAAGGTGATGCTGGAGCAGAGATCTAAAATAGGTAAGGGAATAAGACATGCAGATAGCCAAGAAGATTGTTCCAGGGAGAGGAAACGGCAAGGAAGAAGGGCCTGGGAAGTTCTGGAGACGAAAGGTCAATGTGGCTGGAATGTGGCCAGCAAGAGGGGAGAGTGGGTAGAATTAGGGGGAGAGAAGCAACAAGAGATTGGATTGCCTGGGGTCCGGAAGCCTGTGAGACCAACCCCCATTTGTTTCATGGAATGTATGTAACTCTGGCAGATCAATGACAGAAACATCTGTATACAGCCAGAACATTTCAACTTCACTGTACCCATCAGAATCACCAGGGGAGACTGTTAAAAATACAAAGTCATGGGCTTTGCTCCACATTTGAATAACAATCTGCAACTTGAATTATTAACAAGCTTCTTGGGTAATTATGAAGCACACCAGCACTTCTCTGTAAACTGGTATTAGAAGCCACTGCAGATAATGAAATCTTAAACGTTGTCTTTTGTGAGACTGGGATGAAATAGAGACCCTGACAGGAAGTACAAACATGCCCACTTTCTGCCATTTGGATAATTGTACTAATAGTTTATTATGGGGTGTAGGTTGATAAAGTGGAAGAGGTGAATGAGTCATCAGAGCTCTGGAGAAGACATTGTGGAGTGGAGCAGGAGGCTAGACCAGAAATCCTGATTGTAAACCTTTTTTTTTTTAATTTAAATTTATTTATTTTAATAGAGGCTAATTACTTTACAATATTGTATTGGTTTTGCCATACATCAACATGAATCCACCATGGGTGTACACGAAAATCTTTGAACTAGGCTTTCGGTTTAACAGCCTGTTCCCAACATACCGCTGGATGTCATAAGCACAACTAAGAGCTGCACATTTATAAGAGCCAGATGAGTAACCATCTTCAACATACTATTTAAGGGCTTCAAGAGGTGCCCTGGCTACAGGAAAACACAACTGAGTATTGTATTTTCCTTTAGTCTGTCTCATCTGTTGATGGAAACAAAGCCATGTTCAATCAACAGGAGCTGAATGATACTTTCTGTGGTGGGTTGAATGGTGGTTTTTAAAAGATATGTCTATGTCCTAGCATCCTAGAACCTGTGAAAAGGCCTTTATTTGGAAACTGTGTCATTGCAGAGGTAATTTACCTAAAGATCTTGAGATGAGATCATTCTGGATTAGCTAGATGGCCCAGAAATTCAATGACTAATGTCCTTATAAGATACAGAAGAGGAAAAGACACAGACACAGTGGAGAAGACCTTGCAGAGAGGGAGATGGGGTTTGGGTAAGATATTTTTCTTTACCCTCTCATGTCAATCTCTTGACAGTTGTGATACCTGCCCTCTGGCCTATTTCAATCTTACACAATTGTGGTCAAACTTCTTTTGTCCTTTGTCTATGAGCAGTAGAGATCTTTTCATACTTAATTTGAATTTGTAATGTTTTTCTTCTTACAGATACAGAATTCTTTTTTCTACTCCTTTCTTAGCCTTTCTTTTTGTTCCATTTTGTCCAAAGAGATCCTCATGCTAGTTAGTTTCTAGAAATGTACCTTTTTCTGGCTGTTTTACATGGTGACTGATGGCTCTCACAAAACCATTAAGCAAGAAACTTACCTTTAACTATAAGGCATGCAGATTTTAGTCCATGGAGGATCAAGAACTCTAAGAGTTCTTCAAAACCACCTGCCTTTCCCTGGATTCTTGCCTGGAGAATCCCAGGGACAGGGGAGCCTGGCAGGCTATAGTCCATGGGGTCGCAAGAGTCAGACTTAGGAACAAAACCACCACCACCACCACCTTTCCCTGGAAATATTGTCATGTTATCAATGCAGGGACAGATATTTACAGAAATACAGATGGTGGCAGCATTTGTACTTGTCTGGCTCTTGTGTGGTTTTGGTTGGCACACATCACTCTGTCCTAATTCTTCACACTGACATTCAAGGTGGTCATGTTTGGGCTCCCGCCCTCCTCCCAACTTTCCAAATTTGCAGCTTCTCTGTTTATGCATTGGCTCACATGGTTTCCCATATCTAGACTCTGTCTTCCTCGTCTCTTGTCACCAGAATTCTGCTTGGTGCTGAAAGCCTTTACCCAAACTCACTCTCCCTAGGGAGACTCTCTTGTCTGCCCCAGACTGTAGTCATGTCTCCCTACTGTGGACTAAGTCAGAGGCTGCGCAAACGCAGGTGGCATTGATAAAGTCCCTTGGGTTGTCAATGCCCTTCTCATTCCGGATAGAATGAACTCTGGAGGGCAGTGGCATGTCCTTGCCTTTGCATTTCCCCTGTAACCTGGCACAGTGACCCACACTTAAAAGAGCTCCTCCTGTGGATTGAATGAACACTGACAACGAGTTTTTAAATCTCTTTCTTGGAAAACTGTGAATCCGAGAGATGGATGGCAGCTCCCTTTTCTAGCTGGATCCTGAACCTTGATGCTGTTCTGGGATGCCTAGTTGACCTTCACGGATAATTAAAGTCCACTTAATTTGTTTCCATGTTAAATAGGACCTTTGATTTATAAGAGCTGGGTCAGGCAGTAGAGTGAGTAACTGACAGTCCGAGCTCTCCACATGGCCTGGGCCAGCAGGCAGCCCCACAGTCTGGTCCTTTTTACCTGTCTACCCAACAGCAGTAGTGCTGTGCATGCATTTGGAAGGGCAATTGGATTCTTCCTCCAGCAAGCCAGGAACTTGGGACACAGGAACCACTAAAACACTGTTCCTGCCCTGAAAGACCTTGCTGTGTGGTCCTGCAGAACCTAAAAATTCAGGCTGATTGCTCTGGGACCATTCTTTGTGTGGGTGGGAGCTCATAGGCTCCCTGTTAAGTGGTGATGGGAGGTGGCACCAGGAGGGTGCCCGGGGAAGAGAAGGACTATGAACTTGGGCTGTAGGGTTAGAGGCACTGAGTTTACACCAAGTCTCTACTCCTCACCAGCTACTTGATCTCTCTGATTCACTTTCCTCATCTGTAATATGAGAATCATAAGAGCTGCTTCCTGAGATTATTATGACAAGTGAGATCGTGGATGTAAAGCACTGATCTGGTCAATGGTTAGTTTTAAGTATGTGGCTGTGTCAAAATCACTGCCTTTTTATTTCACAGCACTTTGGCCTGGCCTTTTATTTTTTGCCAGACACCTGCCTCTGTGTCCTGCCTGCTGGGATTCTTGACCTGGTTCTTACCTACCAAAGCTGTATGCTCTTCTCCTAACTTTCTTGATGACCTTTTCCAGTTGGCATTATCTTGGTGATTCCTGTTTCTCTTCTATCCAGAGAAATGCTATAAGAGGACAAATGTGGCCCCTTCATTCCATTCTTTAACACAGATGTTTCCAAAAATCCATCCTCATCCAGAACCTTGCCCATCATGAGAAGGTGCCCCCACTGTAATGTTGGAGGGCTTTGGTTTACCGGAGTGTGGATTCCCTGATAGGGTTTAGCTGCATCAGCTCACAGCATCCTGAGAAAGAGAACAATTTGGGTCTATTCTGCCCTAAAAACTACAGCTTAATACAATTTTTTTTAAGGAGTGTGAACCAGTGATAAAAGTTCTAATCTCTGCAAGGCATGAGAAGAAGTGTTAATACAGCTTGGGAAAATACCATCCCGTCCTCAATTTCCTGGCATGTTGCATCCCTTGCCAACGTAAAGCTTATCTTGCAAAGACAGTGGATGGCCAGACTGACACTTTTTAGTCCAAGAAATGAAGTCTATTTTTTCCTTTGCCTGCAGGTTCCTTGCAGTATTTTGGGTAAATGTTTATATTCTCAGAAGGCAAACAGTTTATTGGTTTGGATAACTCCTTTCCCCTGACTTTCCCCGTTTGTATTATTATTTTCCAGTTTTACAAAGGGAAAGGGCATCAGAATGGAATCTTATTTTGAAAGAGAAAAGAAAAATGGCTTGAAAGACTCTTCCTGTAAGTTATTGAGCCTGACTCCTCGGTTCCCAATTGTAGCATCACTCTCTTTGTACATTCTATTAGGATTCTCAGCCATTGAAATCCCACGAGAGTACTAAGTTTAGGATCAGTGAGAGGAGGGGGATTATCTTTGTCATCTGAGTAACCTCAGCACCTTGTTGACTTCCTGGGAAATCTTGTTGGAAGGATAAGTAAATTGTTGCGTTGGAAATAGGTCCAAGCACAGGCTTGTCACTAGACCCAATGTCTTTTTTCTGTCATTAGGAGTTTAGGTAGACTTTTATTTAGTTACTCAACATTCACTGAGCATCTTCAGAGTGAGAAGCACTTTTCCAAACGCAGAGGGAGCAAAAGTGAAGAAGGCAAGGGCCCTTCCCCGGAGGAGCGTGTGTGGGAATTTTCCTGTTTTCCCCCAAACTATTCCGTATCTACAGTATTTCTCTTTAAAATATTTTTCTATTAAAAAAATCAAAGTACTATCAAAACCCATGTAATTTGGTAACATTTGGTTACTTTTTTTTCAGTTTTCTGAAAAGTAAAATATTACATACAACACTGAAGGTGCTGATGACACCCTCCTTCTCCAAATCTTCTCTCTCACAAAGCAATTTTTATAGTACATTTGTTGCATATTCAGTTTATGCTTTTGTTTTAATTACTTGGTGAATACAGACTACATTGTATTAGAGATGATATTTTTGTAAATATTAAGCCAGAGTCTTTAATTTTCATTCTTTTGCTTATTGAAGCATAGTTGGTTTACAATATTATGATAGTTTCAGGTATACAGCATAGTAATTCAGTATTTTTATAGATAATACTCCACTATAAGTTATACCAAGATGATGGTTATAATTCCCTGCACTATACACTATATTTTTTTCCTACCTATTTGTACATAGTAGTTTGTGTATCTTAATCCCCTATCACTAACTTGTCATTCCCCCATCCCCTCTCCCCATTGAAAATCACTCATTTGTTTTCTGTAGTGGTGGGTTTGTTTTTGGTTTGTTATGTACATTTATTTGTATTACCTTTTAGATTCCGTATGTAAGCGTTATGCAGCATTTACCTTTCAACATTTCACCAAGTGTTCTCTAAGGTCCACCCATGTTTCTACAAATGGCAGAATTTCATGCTTTTTTATGTTTGAGTAATATTCCATCATATCACTCACACACACACACACACACACATTCTCTCCATCAGACAGCTGTATCTTTCTTCAAGAATTTTTATCCTGTATCTCTTTGAATATTACTTCTCACCTTTGCTATTATTCTTTCCATTTAATACTCATCTTAAGGGTATTCTGGAGATGCTTATTCTAGTATCAACGCTGATTAAGCTCCACTCCATTTTTGTCCTTTTATCTCTATGTGTGATGTGCTGGGTGAATTCCTCAGACTTAGCTTTCAAGTCGCTAATTCTCTCTTTGATAATATCCAGCCTAGAGCTTATGCCATCGATCATGCTTTAATTCCAATGAATACTTTTCAGTTTCAGGATTTAAGATGTTCTTTTTCATACCATCATTCTTGATTTATACCATTCTGTCCAAATATACTTATTTTAAAGCTAAGATTTTTGGAGATTATTTTTATTTAATTGGACACAGTTCCATTTTTCAATTGCTAAGTCTATTGTTTATCTTTCTCAGTGTTAGTTTTCTTCATGTACTTTGGAATTGCTGACAGCAGACTCATCTTGAGTGGCAGACGTCTCTTTTTCTTTATTTCCTACTACCTGCAGAGAAGGTGAGGCTAGGATTTGGATCTCAAAGTATCTTTTCCACCAAATGTTAACTAAGTATCATGAAATGTCCCTGGGTGATATATTGCTTTTTGTAGTATCTTTGGTTGCTATTTAACTAATATTTCCATCAATAACTTTTGGTTATAAAGCACAACAGCACTTTATCAAATATTCTGAATTAAAGTCATCCTCACCTATAAAACTATAATTAGGTCATTCAGACAAGATGAGTAGCTGGAATTAAAACACACACTCATACACACACACACACACACACACAAAGCAGGACTACCCTAAACCAGAACTCAAAATATTAATTGCTTTGGTATAGATGGAACATTTTCTTCTTGTTGTTCATGTTTAAACTGACTTTCAGAACAATTTCCCTATGCTGGGGAGTTTGTCTCCTGGTTAGAGATTGCCCTGGCCAGCCTGCCCCTACCAGTTTCTTCAACATCAAGTTTCCCCTCTGGGGTGGATTTGACCCATTTTTTATGCTATGTTTTTGATGTCATTATGTTATTATATATTATTTACACTCAGTAACAATTACCCACGTTAAATGTACATTTGATGAATTTTGAAATAATACTAATTTGTGGACACCACCACAGTGAAGGTATTGACTATTTCCCTCACTCTGAAAAGATCTTTAGGGTCCCTTTGGAATTAATTCCTCTCCCTGTGTCTGTCCCCAAGAAACCACTATTCTTTCTGTTACTGTAGAATTTCTCTTAAAATTCATATAAATGGAATCACAGATTACACAGTATTTGTGTTTGGTTTATTTTACTCAGTATAATACTTTAGAGTGTCTTCTATGCTGTTTGTGCCCGTAATTTGTTCCTTCTTATTGCTAAATAATATTCTATGATGTAAATATACCACAACTAAAGAAATTCTTTCTCCAGTGAATGAATATTTATAATACCCCCAAATTGCCTCCGATTTGGGAGTCTTATAAATAATGCTGCTATGAACATTAACATGCAATTTTGAACACAGGTTTTTATTTCTCTTGGATGAATTCCTGGGTTATATGGTTAAAGTGTGTTTAGTATTTTAAGACACTGCCATTTTGTTTTCCACAACGACCATAACATTTTTCATTTCCACCAGCAATATATGAAAACTCCATTTGATCCGTATTCTTGTCAACACTGGTACTGGTAGTTTGTTAATTTTAGCTATTTAGCAGGTTGTGAAATGGTAGCCCAAAATGCTTTTAATTTTTATTTCTCTGATGACTAGTGATATTAAACATCTTTTCATGTATTATTGGCTAATTCATATAACTTCTTTTGTAAAGTGTCTGCTCAAATCATTTATACATTTTTACTGAGTTGTTTGTTTTCTTATTAGAGTTGCAAAAGGTTTTATTTATTCTCAGTACAAGCTCTTTTCAACTGCATTTTGTTAACGTTTTCTCCCAATTCTATGGATTGCTTTTTTATTTTTTGATGATTGCTTTGAAGAGCAAAAGCTTTTAATATTGGTAGAGCCCATTTTATCAATATTTTCTTTCACAGTTTGTTTTTACTGCCCTATTTAAAAATTTTTGCCTTATTCAGTGTCATATTTTTTTCTCTTTGTTTCTTTGAAAAGTTTAATGGCCTTAGCTATTGATTCCACAGAATTTTAAAAAGCAAAGCCTTTGCATTCACAAAGATACCACTTCACATCCACAAGGATAGCTAAAATGGAAAAAAATGAGGAATAATGCAGGACAGTGTTGTATAAAATGAAGAATAATGCAGGACAGTGTTACATATTGCTGATACTAATGCTTCTTCAGGGAATTCCTACGGTCCTACACTACTTGCACATTTCTCCTGTCCCTCTTCCTGTATCCTGAGGGGTGGCTTGACAGCTTTGAAGAACAGAGATTTACAAGGAGAAAATGCTGTCACCACACTGCTTTCTCAGGGTTTCCCCCACTGTAGCAATGGGAAAGCCAAGCCCTCTCTTTGTCTCCCCCACCACCTGGGTTTCTTCAGACTTGGGGGTGTGGATGAGGTCTGAGAAGACTTTATTGGTGGATGTCAAAGTTTCCTTGGAGACCAGGTAGCTTCAAGGAGTTCACAAAGCTTTCACAAGTTTTCTAAGCTGCTTTGTGCCATGAGCTGGGGGTGGGTGGTTGTTGCTGTTCAGTCATTAAGTCACATCCGACTCTTTGCTACCCCATGGACTGCTGCACAGCCAGGCTTCCCTGTTCTTCTCCATCTCCTGGATCTGGCTCAAGCTCATGTCCATTAAGTCGATGATGCCATCAACCCATCTCATCCTCTTCTGTCTCCTTCTCTTCCTGCCTTTAATCTTTCCCATAATCAGGGTCTTTTCTAATGAGTTGGCTCTTTGCATCAGGTGGCCAAAGTATTGAAGCTTCAACTTCAGCTTCAGCTTCAGCATCAGTCCTTCCAAAGAATATTCAGGGTTGACTTACTTTAGGATTGACTAGTCTGATTTCCTTGCAGTCCAAGGGACTCCCAGGAGTCTTCTCCAACACCACAGTTAAAAAGCATTAATTCTTTGGAGCTCAGCTTTCTTTATGGAGGCTTCCCTGGTGGCTCAGAGGTTAAAGGATCTGCCTGCAATGTGGGAGACCCAGGTTCGATCCCTGGATCGGGAAGATCCTGGAGAAGGAAATGGAAACCCACTCCAGTATTCTTGCCTGGAGAATCCCATGGACGGAGGAGCCTGGTAGGCTACAGTCCATGGGGTAGCAAAGAGTCAGACATGACTGAGCGACTTCACTTTCTTTCACTTTCAGCTTTCTTTATGGTCCAATTCTCACATCCATACATGACTACTGGAAAAACCATAGCTTTGACTAGATGGACTTTTGTTGGCAAAATAATGTCTCTGTTTTTTAATATGCTGTCTAGGTTTGTCATAGCTTTTCTTCCAAAGAGCAAGCGTCTTTTAATTTTATGGCTGCAGTCACCGTCGGCAGTGATTTTGGAACTCAAGGAAATAAAGTCTCTCACTATTTCCATTGTTTCCCCATCTTTGCCATGGAGTGGCAGGACCAGGTGCTATGATCTTCATTTTTTAAATGTTAAATGGTAAGTCAGCTTTTTCACCCTCCTCTTTCACCTTCATCAAGAGGCTCTTTAGTTCCTCTTTGCTCTCTGCCATAAGGGTGGTGTCATCTTCATATCTGAGGTTATTGATATTTCTCCCTGCCATCTTGATTCCAGCTTGTGTTTCATCCAGCCTGGCCTTTCACATGATGTACTCTGCATATAAGTAAAATGAGTAGGGTGACAATATACAGCCTTGATGTACTCCTTTCCCAATTTTGAACCAGTCCTTTGTTCCATGTCCAGTTCTAACTGTTGCATCTTGACCTGCATGCTGGTTTCTCAGGAGGCAGGAAAGGTGGTCTAGTATAACCATCTCTTTTAGAATTTTCCAGGGGTTTTTTGGCTCCATGAAGTCAAAGGCTTTAGTGTAGTCAATGAAGAAGTAGATGTTTTTCTGGAATTCTCTTGCTTATTCTATGATCCGATGGATGGTGGCAATTTGATATCTGGTTCCTCTGTCTTTTCTAAATCCAGCTTGTACATCTGGGTGTTCTCGATTCATGTACTATTGAAGCCTACCTTGGAGGATTTTGAACATGACCTTGCTAGAATGTGAAATGAGTGTAATTGTGTGGTAGTTTGAACATTCTTTGGCATTGCCCTTCTTTGGGATTGGAATGAAAATGGCCTTTTCCAGTCCTGTGGCCACTGCTGAGTTTTCCATATTTGCTGGCATTTTGAGTGCAGCACTTTCACAGCATCATCTGTTAGGGTTTAAAATAGCTCAGTTGGCCTTCCATAACCTCCACTAGCTTTGTTCATAGTGGTGCTTCCTAAAGGCCGCTTGACTTCACACTCCTGGATGTCTGGTTCTAAGAGAGTGATAACACCATAATGGTTATCGTGTCATTAAGATCTTTTTTGTATAGTTCTGTATATTCTTGCCACCTCTTTTTAATATTTTATGCTTCTGTTAGGTCCATACTATTTCTGTCCTTTATTGTGCTCAACTTTGCATGAAATATTCCCTTGGTATCTCTAATTTTCTTCAAGAGATCTCTAGCCTTTCCACTCTATTGTTTTCCTCTATTTCTTGCATTGTTCCCTTGGGAAGGCTTTCTTATCTATCCTTGCTATTATTTGGAACTGTGTATTTAGATAGGTGTATCTTTCCTTTTCTCCTTTTCCTTTCACTTCTCTTCTTTTCTCAGCTGTTTGTAAGCCCTCCTCAGACAACCATTTTGCATTTTTGCATTTCTTCCTGTTGGGGATGGTCTTGATCACTGCCTCTTATACAATGTTATGCACCTCTGCCCATAGTTTATCAGGCACTCTGTCTATCAGATCTAATCCCTTGAATCTATTTGTCTTCCACTTCATAAGGGATTTGATTTATGTCATA
Organism: Bison bison bison; assembly: GCF_000754665.1. Taxonomy (NCBI): domain Eukaryota; kingdom Metazoa; phylum Chordata; class Mammalia; order Artiodactyla; family Bovidae; genus Bison; species Bison bison. The sequence goes on along the minus strand of NW_011494889.1, from coordinate 564,619 downwards.
CCTGAATGGTCTAGTGGTTTTCCCTACTTTCTTCCATTTAAGTCTGAATTTTTAATAAGGAGTTCATGATCTGAGCCACAGTCAGCTCCCAGTCTTATTTTAGCTAACTGTATAGGGTTTCTCCATCTTTGGCTGTGAAGAATATAATCAATCTGATTTTGGTATGGACCATCTGGTGATGTCCATGTGTAGAGTTGTCTCTTGTGTTGTTGAAAAGGGGTGTTTGCTATGACCAATGTGTTCTCTTGGCAAAATTCTGTTAGCTTTTGCCCGGGTTCATTTTGTACTCCAAGGTCAAACTTGCTTGTTACTCCAGGTATCTTTTGATTTCCTACTTTTGCATTCCAGTCCCCTATGATGAAAAGAACATCTTTATTGGGTGTTAGTCCTAGAAGATCTTGTAGGTCTTCATAGAACTATTCAACTTCAGCTTCTTCAGCATTAGTGGTTGGGGCATAGACTTGGATTACTGTGATATTGAATGATTTGCCTTGGAAACAAACAGAGATCATTCTGTCATTTTTGAGACTGCACCCAAGTATTGCATTTCAGACTCTTTTGTTGATTATGAGGGCTACTCCATTTCTTCCAGGGGATTCTTGCCCACAGCAGTAGATATAATGGCCATCTGAATTATATTTGCCTATTCCCATCCATTTTAGTTCACTAATTGCTAAAATGTTGATATTCACTCTTGCCATCTCCTGTTTGACCACTGACCTTGACTGATGGACCTAACAGTCTAGGTTCCTATGCAGTATTATTCTTTACAGCTTTGGGCTTTACTTTCACCACCAGACATGTCCACAGCTGGGGTTATTTCCACTTTGGCTCAGCCTTTTCTTTCCTTCTGGTGCTATTTCTCCACTTGTCTCCAGTGGCATATTGGGCACCTATTGACCTGGAGAGTTCATCCTTCAGTGTCATATATTTTTGCCTTTTCATACGGTTCATGGGGTTCTCAAGGCAAGAATGCTGAAGCTGTTTGCCATTCAGATAACATTGACCCAGTTTACAGATAAGAAAGGTCACAAGACCTTGCTAGACAGCAGTCTAGAAAGTGTCATAACTAAGATTTCAACTTCTGTCTTTTAGCTCAAATCCACTCTTCTATCGTGTGTGTGTATGCACGCAGTCATGTCCCACTCTTTGTGATACCACGGCCTGTATGTAGCTCACTAGGCCCCCCTGTTCATGGAATTTTTCAGGGAAGAATACTGGAGTGAGATGCCATTTCCTACTCCGGGAGGTCTTCCTGATCCAGGGATCGAACCCTCATCTCTTTTATCTTCTGCATTGGCAGGTGGATTCTTTACCACTAGTGCCACCTGGGAAGCCCCTATTCTAACATACTATTCTGTAAAGTATTACTAACATCCTTTCCCATATATTTAGCTTTAAAATGCCCACATCTTTTATTCACAAATGTTCTGTGAAGGAGGCAGGCTGAATGCATATTATATGTCACTCCATCTAGAGCCAGCTCTGGTGAAAATACTCATTACATCCTAGGACATGGTCATTATCTCTAAATAAGCTTAAATAGGCATCTCAGGTTGCAATTGCACCCAAATGTAGATAGCCATAATATTGTAAACAGGGCATTTGGATAGTAAAAGAGACACTATTATTAATGATAGTGGGACAAGGGATATAAACTAGGACCGTCCAGGAAAATTAGGACATAGGGTCATTCTCCCCATTAGAAAAGAGGAAGGAAGAAAAGAGGAAAGAAAATTAACAAATTTAAAGCCCCAATACATGCTAGATTTTGTACTAAGCATTTAACATAGCTTAGCTTAACAGATACATATGGTTGTGTACACTGTACAGATTTGGAGAAATCAAGACTCTTCTGGCAGACAGTACAGGTTAGTGGTTAAGAGCACAATGAGAAAAAAGGTTTCTAGCACATTCATTCATCAATCAAATACTTACTGAATGCATATATGCTGTGTACAGTTTTAGTTTCTGGGGACAGAGCAACAACAAGTAAGAAGTTTCTATTTTATTAAGGGGAGGATAAAATTAAATAAATAAAAATATAAGTATATGTATCTGTATATACAGATGTATTTTTTCATAACCAGGTGATATTGAATGTGATGAAAGAGCATAAAGCAAGGTAATGGGCTAGAGAGTAATTGGGGTGCCATTGTAAAACTGACTGGGAAAAGTTATTTGAACAAGTCATGGAACAGAGTCCTGCAGGAAATAAGAAACTGGACTACATGGGCATTTGGGCAAGAGTGTTTGGGCAGAAAGAAAAGCAAAAGCAACAGCCGTGAGCAGGAGTGTGCTTAATGTGCACGAGGACAACTAGGAGGCCATGGTAAAAAGAGAAGAAGGAGGGTGGTGGGGAGGGGTGAGATTTGAGAGGTTACAAACGGCTAGATCATGGTTTGATTTGTGTGTTTCGAGAATCTCTAGAGGTGTGTGGTAATCAGTGGTTAGATTCTGGATGTATTTTGATGTTAAAACCAATACGTTTTGGTGGTCCAGTGGCTAAGACTCTGCGCTCCCAAATGCAGGGGGCCCAGCTTCGATCCCTGGTCAGAGAACTAGATTCCACATCCCGCAACTAAAAGATCCCATAGCTGCAACTAAGACCCAGTGCAGCCAAATAAGTAAATGTTTTTTTTTTAAAAAATAAGTTTTCCTAATGGATTGGGTATTAAATAAAAGTGAAACATATGAATGAGGCTTCCCATGTGGCGCCTGTGGTAAAGAGCCCACCTGCCAATGCAGGATATGTAAGAAACACAGGTTTGATCCCTGGGTTGGGAAGACTCCCCTGGAGGAAGGCATGGCAACCCACTCCAGTATTCTTGCCTGGAGAATCCCATGGATAGAGGAGCCTGGCGGGCTACAGTCCACGGGCATGACTAAAGCAATTTAGTAAGCACACACACACACATGCATGAAGCATGGGAATATATGCTACTATGATTTTTAACATGAGCAACTTGAAGACTGGAATTGCTATTTTCTGCGGGAGAGAAGATAGAGCAGAGTTAGGGACCAATATCAAGAATTCTGTTTGGGGCATGACAGGTCTAGGATTCCTGTTAGACTTCCAAATGGAGATGTCAAGTACTGTGTCCTTCATATTTATTCTTTCAACTGTATTTGTACATATTAGTCCCTCTTCCTTATGTCCAATATACTTTCGATGAAACCGACAAACAACACTTCGAAAGGAGAGGAGCAGACTAGGAGATGACTATAGATAATGCTTTCAAAAGTTTTGCTCCAAGGTGAAACAGAAAAATGGGCGGCTAATTGGAAGGGCTTGTGGGTGGCAAAGGAGGGTTTTATCTTAAAGATGGAGAGTATGTTTGTGGACTATTAGGCATTACTGAGCAGACAGGAAAAAAATGGTTAATGCAGAAGCAAGAGGGATGAAGTGATAGAGAAATGTTCTTGTGTAGGCAAGCAGGATTGGGTTCCAGTGTGCAAATGACTAGCTGGCCTTTGCCAGGAACTCATGGGAAATTAACTCATGGTGAGAAGAGGAAAGGCACAGAATATGGATACAGATTCGGATAGGTGAGTAGATATTTTAGGGGAAATTTCCAGAAATTCTATTTTGACTGCTTTAGTTGCCTCAATGAAATAAAAAGCAAGGTTATCAGCTGACTTGAAAAGCAGGGAGGAAATATAAGTTAGAGGAGAGTGGAAGATATGAAATAGCAATTTAGGAGAGTAGGGAAATGAATGGACTGGGTCCACATAGAAGCCCAGCTGTGATTTGTTGTCATGAATTAATGCAAGATTACTCTGTATGCCTATGCATTTTTCTCTAATCATGTGCTCGGAGTGCTGCAAAATAAACAGAGAGCTGGATTTGTCAAATTAGAAGCTTTGCTAGGAGATGGAGTTGCCAGGAAATTAATATATTCTGTAGAGTGAGTATAACAGCATGTTAAGGAGGGGAGTGAATTTACGAAGTGGGTATGAGATGGCAGTGGTAAAAATGCTATAGATGTGGTGGATTAGAGCTCTCAGTGGAGTCACAGCACTGTTGGAAGCAGGGAATTAGTGAAAGAGAGCACATAGATTGAGTGTAGGCTGCATGAAATTAAGATCACTGAGAGACTGTAGTTATTACTAAAGACAAAGTTTATGGTGTCACTGAGAAAGGTGATAAGTGAGGTGAGGTGAAAGACAAGATAATTAAAAGAGAAGCAAACTAAAGAATTAAGAGGTCAGGGTTTTGGAAAGACTGTTTATATGTACATTAAAATAACAAAGAGTGATGACAGGAGTGGTGTTGGATAAAAATCAAATTATCAGGAAATGAGGGAGAGTGGTTCAGAGACCTGTAGGTTTTTGCTACAAGAACATTATTGGGCCAGCAACATCTGCGTCACTGGAAGCTGGTTGGAAGTGCAGAATCTGGGACTTCCCTGGTGGTCCAGCAGTAAAGACTCTGTGCTTCCGCTTCAGTGGCTCAGGTTGACCCCTGGTCAGGGAACTAAGATCCTGCGTGCTGTGTGCTCCCCCTCCCCCGCAAAAATGCCGAGTCTCTTCATTTCAGATCCACTGAAGCAGAATCTTCAGACAACTCATATGCCCATTAAAGTTGAGGAGCACCTCTGTAGATGGCTCCAGCAATGAGAAGAAGCAGTAGGTCTGATGAGCTTCAGAACAGCTGAGAATATTAAGAAGGAGAGAGGAACTATTGCCTGATCATATTGGTGAGGAACAAGGACACGTACCCCAATCCAGAGGCAGAGTTTGGAAGAGATGTTGGAGAGAAAAAACAGCTGCTACTTGAGAGGGTTGTGGGAATTCGTGTCCTCAGTGGGGAGAGCTGGGTCTCTGTCAAGCAGATGCTGAATATGTAGGCCATTTTGCTACTGAAGAACCATGAGTTCCACATGCCCCAGTGGGAGGATCTGGGGGTCAAGGAGGGTGGGGTATGGGGGTGAGGTTTGGTGATAAATAGAGTCACATGCAGGTAGAGGGCAGGAATGAGAGATAATTCATGGTCTTGGGCCTACCCAGAGTGACCGAGGGCAACAGGATAGAGCACATGACTGGATTAAAGCTGACACTCTCTTAGGCAGTTGTGAGCATTAGGGTGGAAAGATGCATCTGGAGTCTTGCCAGCACAAAGTGGGACTCCATGGACTTCTCATGTTCAGAGCTCAACAGATGGTGATTCCCTTTCTTCCTACTGCAAAACTGCTCACCAAGTAAATGGTGGAGCCAGGGTTCCAGTTCAGATGAGCCTCACCATGGAATCTGTGCTCTCCCCACCACACTCGTGGTCCTTAAACTTTAGTCTTCTTCACAATCACCTGGAGGACTTGGTCAGCCTCAGAGTGCTTGTCTCCACCCCCCAAGTGGAGGTACTGATCAGTAGGTCTGGGGTGGCAGGAACATTTGCATTTCTAATGTGTTCCTGGGTGATATTGATGCTGTTGGTCCAAGGACCATATATTGGGAACCACTGCCCTACTCCACACTGCCTTCCAGAACACGTTACTGTCTTTCAGAGCCAGGCTGTATCAAAGAGCAAGTGTTTATTTGTCAAAGGAGGAATTGAGGGCCTCAGATTACCCATGGGTTTAGAATCCTCTTCTATGAAATTTCCATCAGTGTTCAATGTTCAGAGTTCTGACTGTCAGGAACTCTGCCACCACAGAGCAGAGCACTTGACCTGTCAATGAAAGGGCAGTGTTTCAATGCCCTGTTCTTCCCTTCACTGCTACAAACTTCATTATCCACAACCAATTATTGGTTAAGTACATGATCCAAGTTTACTCACTCTTTTTTGTTTCCTATCTAATTTTAGCTCCTGGACAAGACCTGGGCTCTTCTTTCTGACTGGGGCACATGAACCTTGGCTGTGGTCAGGGTTCTTGGTGATTCTTAGAGCTGTAGCCAAGAGCTTGACGATCTTCATAATCCTGAAGGACAGTGTTAAGACTAACAGGAGACCTTGGGCAGACTTGGGGAAGGATGGATGGGAGGTACAGAGGAGGAGACGATGGAAGTCATTGCAGACTAAAAAGACCTGAGTTTAACTCCTGACCTCATCTCTTACTGGCTGTATAAACGTAGGCACCGACATTTCAGCTCTCTTGGCCCCAGTTGTCTCTACTATAAAATTATGATAATAAATAATTAAATTGTGATAATAATAGTTATGATAAAATAATCTTACACCTTCCCAGGTGGGGCAGTGGTAAAGAATACACCTGCCAATGCTGGAATCACAGGAGATGCAGGTTTGATCCCTGGGTCAGGGAGATCCCCTGGAGAAGGAAATGGCAACCCACTCCAGTATTCTTGCCTGGGAAATCCCATGGACATGGAGGGGTACAGTCCATAGCGTAGCAAAAGAGTCAGATACAACTTAGCAACTGAGCATACATGCGGTAATCTCACAAGTTTGTTCAATACACATTGAATGTCTGTCTCATACTAGGTGTCATGAGATGGTAGAGCAAAACCTGTAAGATGCAGTCCTTTTAACAGCTATGATGGAGGAACATGGAGTGAAATATGTACATGTATTAATATTACACTGCATGATCATGAAGTGCAATAATTAATGGGAGGATGGGAAGAAAATAATGCAGAGACTGGGATTAGTGGAATACACTGAAGACTTTGTTAGTAGGCAATTACCTGTCCAAATTACCTACTTTGTCAGTAGGCAATTACAACTACCTGGAGAGTCTTTTGAAAATATGAATACATGGACCTAAACTCCAGACATTTGAATTAGTATGAAGGTGCAAGGTGTGTCGTCTGGACCCCGTTGTTGTTTTTTAATTTTATGTATTTATTTATTTGGCTTCTCTGAGTCTTCGTTGCTGTGCTCGGACTTCTCCTAGTTGTGGTGAGCAGTTCAGTTCAGTTCAGTTCAGTCGCTCAGTCGTGTCCAACTCTTTGCGATCCCATGAACCACAGCACGCCAGGCCTCCCTGTCCATCACCAACTCCTGGAGTTCACTCAAACTCATGTCCATCGAGTCGGTGATGCCATCCAACCATCTCATCCTCTGTTGTCCCCTTCTCCTCCTGCCCTCTATCTTTCCCAGCATCAGGGTCTTTTCAAATGAGTCAGCTCTTCGCATCAGGTGGCCAAAATATCGGAATTTCAGCTTCAACATCAGTCCTTCCAATGAACACCCAGGACTGATCTCCCTTAGGATGGACTGGTTGGAACTCCTTGCAGTCCAAGGGACTCTCAAGAGTCTTCTCCAGCACCACAGTTAAAAAGCATCAATTCTTCAGTGCTCAGCTTTCTTTTTTTTTTTTTTAACAGTATTACTTTTTTCCCCCCTGTTTTCTTTTTTTGTTTGTTTCTTGTTTTTATTTTATTTTTTAACTTTACAATATTGTATCAGCTTTCTTTATAGTCCAACTCTCACATCCATACATGACCACTGGAAAAACCATAGCCTTGACTAGATGGACCTTTGTTGGCAAAGTAATGTCTCTGCTTTTTAATATGCTAT
>NW_011494889.1:529542-557042 GCF_000754665.1 Bison bison bison | reverse complement strand
TTTTGGAGCCCAGAAAAATAAAATCAGCCACTGTTTCCACTGTTTCCCCATCTATCTGCCATGAAGTGATGGGACCAGATGCCATGATCTTAGTTTTCTGAATGTTGAGTTTTAAGTCAACTTTTTCACTCTCCTCTTTCACTTTCATCAAGAAGCTCTTTAGTTCTTCTTCACTTTCTGCCATCAGGGTGGTGTCATCTGCGTATCTGAGGTTATTGATATTTCTCCCAGCAATCTTGATTCCAGCTTGTGCTTCCTCCAGCCCAGCATTTCTCATGATGTACTCTGCATATAAGTTAAATAAGCAGGGTGACAATATACAGCCTTGATGTACTCCTTTTCCTATTTGGAGCCAGTCTGTTGTTCCATGTCCAATTCTAACTGTTGCTTCCTGACCTGCATACAGGTTTCTCAAGAGGCAGGTCAGGTAGTCTGGTATGCCCACCTGTTTCAGAATTTTCCAGTTTATTGTGATCCACACAGTCAAAGGCTTTGGCATAGTCAAGAAAGCAGAAATAGATGTTTTTCTATTTCAATAGATGTTTTTCTATGTTCATCCATGATCCAGTGGATGTTGGCAATTTGATCTCTGGTTCCTCTGCCTTTTCTAAAACCAGCTTGAACATCTGGAAGTTCACGGTTCACGTATTGCTGAATCCTGGCTTGGAGAATTTTGAGCATTACTTTACTAGCGTGTGAGATGAGTGCAATTGTGTTGTAGTTGAGCATTCTTTGGCATTGCCTTTCTTTGGGATTGGAATGAAAACTGACCTTCTCCAGTCTGTGGCCACTGCTGAGTTTTCCAGATTTGCTGGCGTATTGACTTTCAGCAGCGGGTACTTCTCTTCTCTGGAGTATGGGCTCTAGGCTTCAGTAGTTGTGGTTCTTGGGCTTTAGAACGCAGTGTCTGTAGTTGTGATGTGTGGGCTCAGTTGCCCTGAAACATATGGCATCTTCCTGGACCAGGGATGGAACTTGTGTCCCCTGCATTGGCAGGTGGATTCTTAATCACTGGACCACCAGGGAAGTCCCTGGACACAGGTTTTTAAAAAAACTATACCAGATGATTCTAATGAGAGTCCAGGGTTAAGACCCACTTGCGTAGGGATGTGCCGTCTTGAAGGGGGAAGAGATTTTTTTGCTGAGTACTGGGGTTGGATTTAACCATAGCGAGCTCTCCTGGTCCCTTCTTACCTGGCCTTCCATCTCTGTCCTCAGCTCCCTGAAAGACTGGGAGATTTCTACTCCATGTGTGAATTAAAAGAAAGGTCCTTGAGATCAGGAGGTGATGAGAATGCCAGAGGAGCCAGCCTATTATTTATCACAATCCCAAGACAGATGGAGCGCTTCAGAGTAATTCTTGCAACAACTGAGCTGCCAAGGGAGGAAAATGAGCGAAATTAATCAGCAGCAGGGGAAGGATGTCCTGCAGGAAGGAAGCAGTTGGAGACTTGTTTCAGATGAAGAGCAGAGGCCCTCGGACCAGCACAGGGAGCAACAGGAAGGGGCTGCAGATCCAGCTAGAAGCAGCATCTCTCACTGGGACCCGGGGAGTATGAGATCTTGCTGGCCAGGGATCAAAGGCGTATTCTGAGCCATCTTCTGCCCTGGCATTGGTGGCCACCTCTGCTCACTCCAGTAAGAGACGCAGCTGCCCTATCAGAGCGGGCTCCCCCTGGGCTCTGTCCCCAGCCTCCCCTGTCCAGGGCAGGAAGGAGAAAACAGCCAGCGTGAGGCCAGGCAGAGCCAAGACGGCAGGTCACCTGTACGGTCCACCTGGCCCTCCTCCTCCTCCCTCTCAGTCCACTTTATAGGCTGTGGTGTCTCTCTTGGTTTCTCTTGGCCTAACTGTCCCGTGCTGGGGCTGGAGTCCTGTTCTGAACTTGGCTGTGATGCTATCCATGGGGGAGAGGGACTGTGCCTGTATCCAAGTCCTGAGAGTGGTTCCATTGTCATGGTAACACCACCCTTCACTCTGATGGCTACATCTACCTGCCTTCTTCAAGGTAATATAGCCACTACCTTGGACTCCTTGGATTGTAAAATTTTCAGAGCTTCCTGTTGCCTGAAGCCCAGAGAGCAAAGGTTTGAAACAGGCTGACTGGAGATGTCAAGGATGAGCCTCAGGATGTAAGAATAAGAGTCAGCAATCGATGGATATACTCACTGGATCCCCACGGCTCCTGGGGTAGGAGTTGCACTCACCTGCAGCCGGGCGAGTGTTCCCAAGCCTACCTGGTCTATCTGGACCAGATTCCTTGTCTGGTAGAGTGGTTGAGGATGTGCACTGCATCTTCTACAGATATTACTCCAGGGCACCAGCATCTGTGCCCAGAGCAGCATCTGTGCCTAGCCAGCCTCTGAATGCAGATGAGAACCTGAGAGTGCTTTGTCAACAGCACAGTGCTCCTGGCAGGCAAATCCTTGTTACAAATGGCACACATTCATTTGTTTCCCATGAACTTTTCTTATCCACCCAGCCTTACACTGAAATTCATCAACCTGATATCTCAAGTGGGATGACTCATCGCCAAAATGTTTTAAATGTCGTAGATTGTGCAGAGTGGGGGCCACCAAGCTCATCTCCCTCCCACCAAGTTCTCTCTCATCAGCTCTGCTCTCTGGCCACATTTTCTCTCTCACTCCTCCTCACTGTGAGTGAGGAAATGTGGAGGGTGAATTTTCAAATTTCCTTTTACATGCACATCATTTGACCAATTTGGCTTCTTCAGCCTCAGGTCCGCTTCCTTCCCTTTCTCTGGAGCTCTGTTGTTGTGACCAGGACTCTGCATCTGAAATTGGAACGTCCAGGGTTAATTAAATCTTAGCTGTGTGACCTCAAGTCAGTCTCAGATTTCTTTTTTTTTAATCTGAAAAGTACACATGGTGGTATCTTACAGGTGGTAGTGTAGTCAGTAACTGTAATACAAGGCTTACTTGTCTAAGGTGTTAGAACTGGACATGGAACAACGGACTGGTTCCAAATAGGAAAGTACATCAAGGCTGTATATTATCACCCTTCTTATTTAACTTATATGCAGAGTACATCATGAGAAACATTGGGCTGGAAAGAAGCACAAGCTGGAATCAAGATTGCAGGGAGAAATATCAATAACCTCAGATATGCAGATGACACCACCCTTATGGCAGAAAGTGAAGAGGAACTCAAAAGCCTCTTGATGAAAGTGAAAGAGGAGAGTGAAAAAGTTGGCTTAAAGCTCAACATTCAGAAAACTAAGATCATGGTGTCTGGTCCCATCACTTGATGGGGAAACAATGGAAACAGTGTCAGACTTTTATTTTTCTGGGCTCCAAAATCACTGCAGATGGTGACTGCAGCCATGAAATTAAAAGACGCTTACTCCTTGGAAGTAAAGTTATGACCAACCTAGATAGCATATTCAAAAGCAGAGACATTACTTTGCCAACAAAAGTCTGTCTAGTTAAGGCTATGGTTTTTCCAGTGATTATGTATGGATGTGAGAATTGGACTGTGAAGAAAGCTGAGCGCCGAAGAATTGATGCTTTTGAACTGTGGTGTTGGAGAAGACTCTTGAGAGTCCCTTGGACTGCAAAGAGATCCAACTAGTCCATTCTAAAGGAGATCAGCCCTGGGTGTTCTTTGGAAGGACTGATGCTAAAGCTGAAACTCCAATACTTTGGCCACCTGATACAAAGAGTTGACTCATTGGAAAAGACTCTGATGCTGGGAGGGATTGGGGGCAGGAGGAGAAGGGGACGACAGAGGATGAGATGGTTGGATGGCATCACCGACTCGATGGACATGAGTTTGAGTGAACTCCGGGAGTTGGTGATGCACAGAGAGGCCTGGCGTGCTGCAATTCACGGGGTTGCAAAGAGTCGGACATGACTGAGTGACTGAACTGAACTGAACTGAACTTGTCTAATAAGCCTTACTCACTGGTTGTGGTAAAAATTACTAAAGTTCATCCATACAACAGTATTATTTCTGGGTCCCTGCCCCTTCCTGGACATTTGGAAGACTACATTTCTCAGCTTCCTGCATGAGCTAGAGGGGAGAGTGACAAGTGTCATTTATGGGCTGAATCACTGAGGAACAGGGACCCAAGTTCCTAAATGGCCATCATGGAACACGTGTTTTGATAGGGGTGCCACAAGAGCCACCCCATGGGGGACAGCTGCCCTGAGAAGATACCCAGACCCACAGGAGACTTGGTATGGATGAGAAAAAGCCTTTTGTTAGACTAAGCAACTGAAATTTGGGGAAGGTGTTTGTTACACAGCATAGCCTATCTTATTCTGCTTCATCCATTTCTTGCCCTCACTATGACAGGGGTTTTCAATGAGCTTCATAGCCCTTTGGTTCCTTGAGGGTATGATGGGGATGCCATGATGGAGGGAGTGAGGAAAATAAGGGAATTGAGTAAGCAGGCTCCTAGTCAACCAGAGCTTCACACTGATCTCATCTATGTATCAGTGTTTTCAGAAAGATGACTTTTGAAAGAAGAATCCAGTTTCTAAAATGTTACTTGACTTGTGGACACAGGAGGGAAGGAGAGGGTGGAATGAATTGAGAGAGGAGCATTGAAACATATGCATTACCATATGTAAAGTTAGATAGCCAGAGGAAATTTGCTACTGTATGATGCAGGGAGCTCTAGTCCACTGCTCTGTGAAGGGGTGGGATGGGGTGAGAGATGGGAGGTTCGAGAGGGAGGGGACATATGTATACCTATGGCTGATTCATGTTAATATATGCAGAAACCAGCACAATATTATAAAGCAATTGTCCTCCAATTAAAAATAAATAAATAAATTTAAAAAAAACCTTAAGGAAAGTTTCTTGATAAGTCACTGCTCTGTTGCAATGATTCTGAACTCTGCTCTCTTCCAGCCATTACTGTTATCTTCTATATTCTTTTTGAGTTCCACGTCTCATCTAGGTTTTGATTAGAACCAAGACTTGAGCTCTTCGCTGTGATGCCCACCCTTGCTACGGTGACTGTACTCACCTCATCTGCAATTCTCTGCCCTGCTCCTTGATCCAAAGCCGCCTCTGTAATTGCAGATGGTCTGGAGCCATTGTAGGGTGCTGGGCTCGAAGAAGGAAGGAGTGAAGACTGAGAACAGTCAGGAGATACCCAGGATCAAAACCTGGTCTTTGAGGAGGGAGATGAGGGGGAATGATGCTTTATGCATCAGGTTATATGATTTGGGAGTGTCTTGTTTATGGGGACCAGAAGATTGAACACAGGAAACGTGGGTACCATTCCCTGTTCCATCAGTGAGCAGCAGAGGACTCGCATAAGATTTATCTTTCCAAGGTCCTAGTTTCTTCTAAGCAAATGAAGGATCAAACTAAGTGTTTTACAAACAGGCCCACCGAACCCTAAGCATTAAGGTTTGTTGGGAAATGCAGGCGGATCTCCCTGGACAGGACTGGACTCTTCACCTCAACACAACTGAAGCTACTCCACATTTATCATATGATTATGGTATGGACTTTTAGGTAACATTTCACTAAAAGAAAGGTTTGCATTGATGTTAGACTTGAGGATAGTGAGATTAGATAATTGTCAAGGATTTTTTAAAGCTTGAATACTGTTTTTTTCCTCTTTTATACATCTATGTGTCCTTGGGAAGGTTACTTAATTGTTCTGAGCCTCACTTTCCTAATGTATAAAATGAGACTTACTTACCTCATGGAGTTTTTTTGAGAACTAAACATTAAATATATAATTCTGTGCAAAATAGCTTATTAATACATAAAGATGATAATGGTGATGATTTAAGATATATATGGTTATTCCATTTTATTGGATGAGCAGAAGGAAGTCCAGAGAAATTGTGACTTAACTAAAGTTATATTACTATGGGGTACCAGAGCCTAGATCAAAAGGCTGGTGATGCCCTCGTATCCCAGCCTCTTCACACCAGCTTACTGATCTGGATCTTCTTAAAGCTGTAGCCTCTGTTCTTTAGTCTTATCCTTCCCTCTTTTCTGCTTTGAGTTGTCTGCCCAACCTCCTAACAAAAGTTAAATCAAGTCTCTTCTGATTATATATGGATAATCAGGGCTTGACACCCAGGAGGTGGTGAACATTCTGTAAGTGACTGAAAGAGTGGATCCCATTTTACAGATGAGGAGACTGAGATTCAGAGTTTGCTTGCCTTGCCCAGGGTCACAGAGGGGTCAGAGACAACAGGCCCACAGCATGGCTCTGCCCTGGTAGGTACACCTCTGACCCTCTAGATTACCTGCTTCAGAATTTGTCCTGGGGCATGTGTATGGTCCCCACACATTCAAGCATTTAAAAAAACTTTTAGGCAGTGTCCCATAACATATGGGGCTTCCCAGGTGGCACTAGTGAAAAAGAATCACCTGCCAATGCAGGAGACATAAGAGATGTAGGCTTGATCCATGGGTTGGAAAGATCCCCTGGAGGAAATGGCAACCCACTCCAGTATTCTTGCCTGGAGAATCCCATGGACAGAGGAGCCTGGCAGGCTGTAGTCCAAAGGGTTGCACAGAGTCGGACACGACTGAAGTGACTTAGCATGCACACGTGGCATATGGAACTAGGGATCAAACCTGAACCCTCTGCAGTGGAAATGCAGAGTCTTAACCACTGGACAGCTAGGGAAGTCCCAGTCATGTTGTTGATTGTTCTGGCTGGTGATGTGATGTGATGCCATTCCCCCAGAGCTGGCGTCTTTCCTGAGATCTGCTGCTATTCTCATTCACCTCATATTGTCATACTTCTTGCAAATAAAGTGTGAGTGTGCAGTAAATCCCATGTTCCAGCTCCTCCCTGGACTTCTTACTTTCTGCTTGGAGGCCTGGGCTTAGGAAGAAGGAAGGGAAGGGGTGGGGATGGTACCTTTATCCTTCTAATCGACTCTGGAATGGAGCAAGCTACAGTCCTGCCTTTGGGGAGTGAATAATAACCAGAAGGGAAGGATGATGGGCACTTTGGACTTTGGGATCCTGTGATGGCAGAGGTAGCTGTGATTTCCTTTCTTCCCTGGATGGCAGTGATATCATTGTTTGACCCAGAACCAGCTCTGATGCTGGGGTACCTGCCGTTACAGCCAGATCATCTCCTACTTACCCAAGTCTGCTGTTTAAGATTCACTGGGTGCCACTGAATCTTCTGATGAACAAAACAGGCTGAAGGGGAGGGGGATACTGTGGGAGTAAAATCAGACTTCTGGCATAAATCACAAAATGCAGTCTTCTCACCAGCTGAGACTCACCCAGCATGGAAACCTTTACCAAAGGGTGATACAGACAATCAGAGCCCCTCCCCTGATCCAGCTCCCGGCAAGTTCATCGTTTACATCTGAGAACAATTTCTGCATCCAGGCAAAACTCCTGACTGCAGCAAGAAGCTATGATGAATACTTACCTGGAGAATGCTGCAAAAACCAGCAGTTCGACTGTATTAAATGTTTGGTTTTGGTTTTTCTGCTTATAGGTCAGCTGTGGGGCCCGGAGCTTCTTCCAGTTTTCACACAGATGCAGACAGTCAAGACTCAAACAGCCATGACTAGGCAATGCTGTGTTTGTTTTAATAACTGCTCTCAGTCATTAAGAGGCCTCTGTTGGATTTATCACCAACGATTGGATCGATTACTCGGTGCTCAACTGCAATCTGAGCCTTTCTGTGCTTCTTCTTCAGTCATTTCATTACGATGGATAGGCTGGTAATGCCACCCTCATGGGAGGTTGGGCTGGAGGGTTCTGTGTGAATGGAGCCTTCAAGATAAAAATACACCAGGCATATGAGGAGCAAAGGATCAGAGAACTAGGATGCTTTCCTCCTACCTCCTGGTGCCCGGGGATCCACCCAGACTGGCGAGCAGTCCGTCTGCAGCTGGTGGTAATAGCTCACAGAAGGGGACCTAGGGCACCGACAAGGATGCCCCCTTAGAGGTGTTTGTCTTGGCCAGACGTGAACACAGGTTCATGGAGCTCTTCAGGGATCTCTTTTCCAGGCCTGGCCTACCCATCCCATGCAAAAAGAGGTCTTAGCTACTGGGTCTCTGTCAATACCGGGAGGCCTCCTAGGTCATGACTGGGAGCAGACTTTGTTGGAGAAACTAAGATGTCCTTCAGGCCTTGGAGATTGCCCATAGGTCCTGGTGGGTCTCCTGAAGCACCTACGACAACACAAAACAAAAGTGCAAGGAATAAACCATTTCTGATCTATTTGCTACTGATTGAAGTTCACCAGCCTGGTCTTCTAGAGAGGTCCTTGTCAACTGCCCATTTTGTGATGCTCTAACTCCACCCTGTAGAGCCAACCTGCTCACCTGGGACATCCCACAGACCCTACTGCCCACCAGCTCATGTCAGCACTGCCCTCACCCTGCAGGACATCGGGGCCCCCGGAAACTCCACGCTCCCAAATCAAACATGGTCCCAGCCTTGTGTGCATTCCACATGACACCGAGTGTGCACTGCATGGTCACCTATTTCATATCTCCTGTCTACCTGTTGGCAGTTTTGGGGGGCTTGGCTGCCAGAAGGAGATTCAAGTAGAGCTTGGAGTTGGTGCAAACGTTTCCTGCTGCTGCTTCTCAGGCCTTCTTCACTCAAGGGCAGCCCTGTGTCCTTGGCTCCATTCTGGGCCTTCACTCCACACTGCCCTTCTTGATCTGTGCTGCGCTCTGCAAGGTCAGTGCAGCCAGTCATCTGGAATTTTGAATCTGGAGGCAGACTTTTATTCACAATATCATTTCAAACTTCCTCTGCATTTTATATTTCCCTTTTCTCTTCACTGGGATCCATATGTTGGCAACTCCAGGTAAATAATCTGCTTGGACCTGCCAGGTGCCCAGGTGTTATCCCTGCCTTAGCCGAGGGCCCGTGGGAGGTGAACTAACCAGTGTGTTGCACCCTCCAAGGGAAGAGGAAGCTGGTTACTCCTATGTGTTTCTTGACTCCTTAGTGCTTTCTATTCAGTTAGACAGATTTCTTTCTTTTCTTTTTTAAAGAAATGGTGTGTTCAATCTTCATGATTCCACGTTTCACTCCAGGGGATAAAGATATTGATTGCAAAAAACCATTTGATGTTCATGAAGACTTTGGAACTTTTTAATGAGCTTTTGAAAGTTCTTTAGATCATAAAGACTATGTTTTGCTGAATCTGAACAGCCTCATTTGAAAGAGGTTGGGAGGTTGTTTAGACTGAAGTTTTCTTCAGGCTGAGGAGGCCATCGCCTTGTGTGCGAAGGAGCAAAACTCTCTGTACCTGGGGTCCCAGGTTCTTGCTGTTGTTCAGTTGCTAAGTTGTGTCTGACTCTTTGTGACCCCACCCCCTGCAGAACACCAAGCTCCTCTGTCCTGCACTATCTCCTGGAGTTTGCTCAAATTCATGTCCTTTGAGTGGGTGATGCTCTTAATATTTAGCCATCTTGTCCTCTGCTTCCCCTTCTCCTCCTGCCTTTAATCTTTTCCAGCATCAGGGTATTTTGAGTTGGTTCTTTGCATCAGGTGGCCAAAGTATTGGAGCTTCAGCTTCAGCACCAGTCTTTCCAATGAATATTCAGGGTTGAGTTCCTTTAGGATTGACTGGTTTGATCTCCTTGCAGTCCAAGGGACTTTCAAGAATCTTCTCTAGCACCACAGTTCGAAAGCATCAATTCTTTGGCATTCAGCCTTCATTATGGTCCATCTCTTACATCCATACCTGACTACTGAAAAAACCAGAGCTTTGACTATACAGACCTTTGTTGACAAACTGATGTCTCTGCTTTTTAATATGCTCTCTAGCTTTGTCATAGCTTTTTTCCCAAGGAGCAACAGTCTTTTAGTTTCATGGCTGCAGTCACCATCTGCAGTGATTTTGGAGCCCAAGAAAATAAAATCTGTCACTGCTTCCACTTTTCCCCCTGCCATGGGGTAGTATTAATTGTGGAATGGTGTATACTTGCTATGTCCTGGCACTATTCTGAGTACTTTACATGTATATCATCTTACAGAACTTTTCTGACACCACCAACCAAGAGTGGGTCTTAGGAGATCGAGAACTGACCCCTTATCACATGTGCAATTCCTACTTCTTTCTCTCTCTTTTTTAAAGTTTGAAGCTTGGGGAATATTATTTATTTATAGTTGATGTACAGTATTGCATAAGTTACAGATGTACAGTATAGTGATTCACATCTTAAAAAATTAACTTATTTATTTTAATTGGAGGCTAATTACAATATTGTGGTGGTTTTTGCCATACACTGACATGAATCAGCCACAGGTGTACATGTGTCCCCCCATCCCAAAACCCCCTGCCATCACCCTCCCTATCCCATTCCTCTGGGTGTCTCCCTCAGAGCACTGGCTTTGAGTACCCTGTTTCATGTTTCACTTGAACTGGTCATCTATTTCACACATGGTAATATACATGTTTCAGTGCTATTCTCTCATATCATCCCGCTCTCACCTTTGCTCACATAGTCCAAAGAGTCTGTTCTTTACATTTGTGTCTCTTTTGCAGTCTTGCATATAGGATCGTTGTTACTGTCTTTCTAAATTCCATATATATGTGCTAATATACTGTATTGCCTACTACACTGTATTTCTCTTTGACTTATTTCACTCTTTTTAAAGATTATACTTCATTTATAGTTATTACAAAATATTGGGTATATTCCCCGTATTGTAAAATATATCTTTGTAGCTTACTTTAAAAAAAAATATTTATTATAATTAGAGGCTAATTACTTTACAATATTGTATTGGTTTTGCCATACATCAACATGAATCCACCATGGGTGTACACGTGTTCCCATCCTGAACCCCCCCCTCCCACCTCCCTCCCCATACCATCCCTCTGGGTCATCCCAGTGCACCAGCCCCAAGCATCCTGTATCCTGCATCAAACCTGGACTGGGGACACATTTCTTATATGATATTATACATGTTTCAATGCCATTTTTTATACATACGTTTGTTTTTCTTGACCCCCTACTCTTACCTTACTCTTACCTTGCTCCTCTCCCCTTCCCCCTCCCAGCTGGTAACCACTAGTTTCTTCTCTATATCTGTGAGTCTGGTTTATTTATTTATATTTTTTGTTACATTCACTAGTTCATCATATTTTTTAGATTCTGCACATTAATGATATCATACGGTATGTCTTTGTCTGACTTATTTCACTTTGAACAATGCCTTCTAAATTCATCCATGTTGTTGCAAGTGACAAAATTTCATAACTGGAGTGGTGAAGGAACTCTCCCAGTTCCTCATGTCTCTCAGTTTAAGCCTTATAAAAAACTATTTTTTCTAAAAGTCCCAGAAAACATAGTTTTAGAGAAGACAGACCACAGAGATGGCTTGGGTTCAAATACCAGCCTTGACACTTTCCAGCCAGGGCAAGGCAGTTAGCATTTCTGTGGCTTGTTCATTCGCCGTGCGTGGGTGCGTGTGAAGTTGCTTCAGTTGTGTCTGACTACTTGCAACCCCATACTGTTACTATTGTCGTTGTTTAGTTGCTAAGTTGCGTCTGACTCTTTTGAGATCCCATGACTGTAGCCGGCCAGTCTCCTCTGTCCATGGGATTTCCCAGGCAAAAATATTGGAGTGGGTTGCCATACCCTCCTCCAGGGGATCTTCCTGACCCAGGGATGGACTCCGCGTTTCCTGCATTCTTTACCTCTTAGCCATTAGGGAAGCCCATGCACTATGAACACCCACTAGCTATGACTGAATGTCCATTATTTAAGGAACTGTGCCACGTTCTGTGCAGATGGTGGTGATGACAGTTTCAACAGCAGTTATCGCTTATAAGCTTAGATTATGTGGTAGGCCCTGGACCAGGTGATTTTCATGCTGCTTTTCACTTAGTTCTTCCATAAACCATGATAAGCAGGATCCACATGGGGAAGCTAGGGTGAAGAGGCTTTAATTAACTGGCTTAAAAGCTACATAGCTTGTAAATGACAGAGAGAATCAACCTCAGTTGTTGGACATCAAAGCCCATGTTTTCAACCAGCAAGTCACCAAGATGACTCATACAGTAATCCTGAATTCAAGGCTTTAGAGCTGCAGAGGGGGAATTAAATGGTATATGACTAAGACTAGGTTATCAGATGACAGATGTAAGGTACTAAGAGTTCAGGCATCAGAGAGAGGGTTTTCATCCGTGGGGATCAAAGAATACTTTGCAGAAAAATGGTTATTTTAACACGGAGCCCAGTTATGATTTGAGTATGAGATATGCATGTGGGTGGTGCTTAGAAAGGGGCCTCTTCCACTCCAGGTGCTGTAGTAAGTGTGCTATGCTAGAAGTTTTTGAGGAGAAGGAGGGATAGCTTCTGTATGGCACAGCACAGTCTTAAATAAGTATATGGATTAAATATATCTGTATTTATCTTTGCAATCTGTATCTACCTATACTTTCATATCTCTATTGTGTTTTATAGAAACTATTATCACTCCTAGGAATATGTCCCTAAAAATATAGTCATCCAGATCCATAAAGAAATATGTACCATTGATGTTTTCCACAACACTGTGTGTATGGAGCAGAGGTTGTGGTGCAGGGTGAGAAAACCGGGGGGCACGAGGCAAGGGATACGTATTGCTGCTGCTGATGAACCTAACCCCAGTCAGGATCCTCTAAACCTCCAAGGCCTCAACCTTAGGTTCTGACCTTGGCCCACCTAGCCTTGTCAGTTTTAACAAGAATCCTGCTGGCTTAGTTTAGCAAGAATCCCCCAGCCTCAGTATCTTATTGAAGAGAAGATTGAAGGCAACTGAAGGAAGAAAGGTTTCCGTGGTGGCTCAGATGGTAAAAGCGTCTGCCCGCAGTGAGGGGGATATGGGTTCTATCCCTGGGTTGGGAAGATCCCTTGGAGAAGGAAATGGCAACCTACTCCAGTGCTCTTGCCTGGAAAATCCCATGGATGAAGGAGCCTGGTGGGCTACAGTTCATGGGGTCGCAAAGAGTTGGACACGACTCAGCAACTTCACTTTCTTTTTTCTTTCTTAAAGCAAAGGAGAAGGAGGTGGCGGGGGATGAGATGAATAGATGGCATCACTGACTCAGTGGACATGAATTTGAGCAAACTCTGGGATAGTGGAGGACAGAGGAGCCTGGTGTGCTGCAGTCCATGGGCACAACTTAGCGACTGAACAACAACGACAGTATCTCATCACCTTGTCAGCTTCAGCAAGAATCCTGTCCAGTTGGTTTAACCAGAATCCCCTTGTCTCTTATGTCTCCTCCTCTTAAATTATCATCCCAGCCCTCCACCCTGCCTCTTGGCTATAAATCCACTTTGTTCTTGTTGTATTTGGAATGGAGTCCATTTCCCTTTTTTTTTTTTTTTTTGGCTGCACTGTGTGGCATACAGAACTTCCCTTACCAGGGATCAAACCTGCTCCCCCTGGGGTGAAAACGCCCCTATGGCAGGAGTCTTAACCACTGGATCACCAGGAAAGTCCATGGAGTCCATTTTTATTCTGAGGTCTCTCTTCCCCTATCACAATAGTTCCTGAATAGAATTTGCCTTCACTACTGTAACTTTGCCTGGCTCTGATGTTCCTTGACACCTACCTGGCCACAGTTTGGAGCACACATACCAGCATGCACATATCTTAAAGGCAAAAAGAATGAAACATAGAAGTCCATAGAGTTTTTTTTTTTAACATAGATAGTATCTATGTAAATTATAAATAGATGTACAAAATAACAGTATGTTTTTACCAAGACACAAATAAAAAGGTAGACATTAAACACATGAAAAAGGTAAATTGGAAGTGGTCAAACAGGAGATGGCAAGCGTGAGCATTGACATTTTAAGAATCAATGAACTAAAAGGGACTGGAATTTAATTCAGATGACCATTGTATCTACTACTGTGGGCAAAAATACCTTAGAAGAAATGGACTAGCCCTCATAGCCAACAAAAGAGTCCAAAATGCAGTATTTGGGAACAATCTGAAAAACAACAGAAGGATCTCTGTTCATTTCCAAGGCAAACCATTCAGTATCACAGTAATCCAAGTCTATGCCCCAACCACTAGTGCTGAAGAAGCTGAAGTTGAACAGTTTTATGATGACCTACAAGACCTTCTAGAACTAACACCAAAAAAAAAAAAAAAAGATATCCTTTTCATCATAGGGGGCTGGAATGTAAAAGTAGGAAGTCAAGAGATACCTGGAGTAACAGGCAAGTTTGGCCTTGGAGTACAAAATGAAGCAGGGCAAAGGCTAACAGAGTTTTGCCAAGAGAATGTACTGGTCATAGCAAACACCCTCTTTCAACAACACAAGGGATGACTCTACACCATCATCAGATGGTTCATACTGAAATCAGACTGATTATATTATTTGCAGCTGAAGATGGAGAAGCTCTATACAGTCAGCAAAAACAAGACCGGGAGCTGACTGTGGTTCATATCATGAACTCCTTAATGCAAAATTCAGACTTAAATTGAAAAAAGTAGGGAAAACCATTAGGACATTCAGGTACGACTTAAATGAAATCCCTTATTATTATACAGTGGAAGTGACAGATCCAAGGGATTAGATCTGAGACAGAGTGCCCAAAGAACTATGGATAGAGGCTCATGACGTTGTATAGGAGGCGATAATCAAAACCATCCACAAGAAAAAGAAGTTCAAAAAGGCAAAATGGTTGTTTGAGGAGTCATTTCAAATAGAAGAGAAAAGAAGAGATGCTAATGGCAAAAAGGAAAAGGAAAGATATACTCATCTGAATGCAGAGTTCCAAAGAATAGCAAGGAGAAAAAAAGAAAGCCTTCCTCAGTGATCAGTGCAAAGAAATAGAGGAAAACAATAGAATGGGAAAGACTGGAGATCACTTCAAGAAAATTAGAGATACCAAGGGAACATTTCATGCAAAGATGGGCTCAATAAAGGACAGAAATGTTTTGGACCTAACAGAAGCAGAAGATACTAAGAAGAGGTGGCAAGAATACACAGAAGAACTGTACAAAAAAGATCTTAATGACCTAGATAACCACAATGGTGTGATCAGTCAGTCGCCTAGAGCCAGACATCCTGGAATGTGAAGTCAAGTGGGCCTTAGGAAACATCACTACGAACAAAGCTAGTGCAGGTGATGGAATTCCAGTTGAGCTATCTCAAATCCTAAAAGACGATGCTATGAAAGTGTTGCACTCAAAATGCCAGCAAATTTGAAAAACTCAGCAGTGGCCACAGAACTGGAAAAGGTCAGTTTTCATTCCAATCCCAAAGAAAGGCAATGCCAAAGAATGTTTAAACTACCACACAATTGTGCTCATCTCACACGCTAACAAAGTAATGCTCAAAATTCTCTAAGCTAGGCTTCAATAGTACGTCATGAACCGAGAACTTCCAGGTGTTCACCATGGATTTAGAAAAAGCAGAGGAACCAGAGATCAAATTCCCAATATCTGTTGGTTCATAGAAAAAGCAAGAGAATTCCAGAAAAATATCTACTTCTGCTTTACTGACTATGCTGAAGTCTGTGTGGATCACAACAAACTGTGGAAAATTGTTAAAGGGATGGGTATACCAGGCCACCTTACCTGCTTCCTGAGAAATGTGTATGCAGATCAATAAGCAACAGTTACAGCTGGACATGGAACACCAGACTAGTTCCAAATTGGAAAAGAAGTATGTCAAAGCTGTTTATTGTCACCTGCTTATTTAACTTATATGCAGAGTACATTATGCAAAATGCTGGGCTTGGTGAAACATAAGCTGAAATCAAGATTGCCAGGAGAAATATCATAACCTCAGATATGCAGATGACACCACCCTTACAGCAGGAAGCAAAGAGAAACTAAAAAGCCTCTTGATGAAAGTGAAAAAACTGGTTTAAAACTCAATATTCAAAAGACAAAGATCATGGCATCTGGTCCCATCACTTCATGCATGGCAAATAGATGGGAAAACAATGGAAACAGTGAGAGACTTTATTTTCTTGGGCTCTAAAATCACTGTAGATGGTGAATGCAGCCATGAAATTAAAAGACAATTTCTCCTTGGAAGAAAAGCTATGACCAACCTAGACAGCATATTAGAAAGCAGAGACATTACTTTGCCAACAAAGGTCTGTTTAGTCAAAGCTATGGTTTTTCCAGTAGTCATGTATGGATGTGAGAGTTGGACCAGAAAGATAGCTGAGTGCCAAATAACTGAGGCTTTTGAACTGTGGCATTGAAGAAAACTCTTGAGAGTCCCTTGGACTGAAAGGAGATCAAACCAGTCCATCCTAAAGGAAATCAGTCCTGAATATTCACTGGAAGCACTGATGTTGAAGCTGAAACTCCAATACTTTGGCCACCTGATGCAAAGAGCTGACTCATTGGAAAAGCCCCTGATGCTGGGAAAGATTAAAGGCAGGAAGAGAAGGGGACCACAGAGGATGAGCTGGTTGGATGGCATCACTGACTTGATGGACATGAGTTTGAGCAAGCACCGGGAGTTAGTGATGGACAAGGAAGCCTGGTGTGCTGCAGTCTGTGGGGTAGCAAAGACTGGACACAACTGAGTGACTGAACTGAAACATGTAGCTATAATGGTTATTGGGTGGTTGGGAATGGAGAATGGAAATAAAAAGGAATAGGTGAGTAAGTCAAGGATAAAGAAGATGTGGTACGTATATAGCATGGAATACTACTTCGTTATGGAAAAGAATGACATACACGCCATTAGTAGCAGCACAGAAGCAGCTAGAGATTATCCTGCTAAGTGAAGTAAGTCAGAAAGAGAAAGACAAATATATGATATCACTTTTATGTGGAATTTAAAATATGATGCAAATGAACCTATCTAGCAAACAGAAATAGAATCAGTGTCGTAGGGAATAGACTGGTGGTTGCCAAGGGGGAAGGAAGTGGGAGAGGGTTGGATTGGGAGTTTGGGATTAGCAGATGCAAGCTATCATATATAGGATGAATAAACAACAAGGTCCTAGTGTATAGCACAGGGAACAATATTCAATATCCTGTGATAAAGCATAATGGAAAAGATTATGAAAAACATATATATGTATAACTGCATCATTTTGCTATATAGGAATAATTAACACAACATTGTAGTTGAAATATAATTCAATAAAAAATTTTCAGAAAGGATTTACCCTATCAAGGATGATAATGTGTTAAGAATTAAGGAACACAATTGCCTCACACTTCTGATCTGAGATCACCTCCTAACCATCCACCCTTGATCCCCACCGCCCACATAAACACATCTGGCTGGGGCGAGAGAGGCACCAGGAAAGGCTGGACCTGTACACTGATGGCAAGTTAGGTGTTCATCAGGTATGCTAGGGATTCCATGATCCTCGGTCATGGATCTGCCCCCAAGATCTGGACAGTATGAGCAACAAATAGGCCTAGAATCTTAGGGACTGAATGTTGCATTCACAGTACAGGAGGATGGAAGAGAAAGCAGGGGATGTGGGTAGGACATCAATCCATACTGATGTGTGGGAGATGCAATTTCTATGCAGAGCTTTGGGTATATTGCTCAGGCAGGGGTGACCCCTTAGAAATGTTTCTCCAGCACAAACACCGTCTCTCCAAGATATTCCTCTCCCTCACCTAACCCCCTGCTTGGCATCACATACTTGGATTTTCTTGTGTTTTTGCTGTGGGGCAAGATACAACCCTTTTGAGGCTGACATACACCATGGTGGTTTCTAAGTGGATTGCCTGGACTCCAGTCTCCCACCTGGATCCTGAAACTGTCCCCCCCCCGCCCCCAACTCTGCTTTTGGGAGACTGGAACTGTCTTTCCAGAGTCCTAGAGCTCCTTCTCCCTTATTTTCAAGAGGGTTCATGGGCATGGGACCAGGCCAACTGGATGAAGCATGACTGAGTGGAACATGTGATAGATACTGGACGAGTATTCTTGTGTCTGCTATCCCAGGATCCAGATCATACAATTGTCCAGGAGTCTTGAATGTGTCATCATTTAACTTGAAGTTAGTTTCCATGTTTTGGAAGTTAGTTTCCACACTGACTCAGAGGCAGTTATAACAGTGCTGAGACTAAGATCAGTTATAGGTATAATCGGCTTTCCTGATGGCTCTGATGGTAAAGATCTGCCTGCAATACAGAAGACCTGGGTTTGATCACTGGGTCAGGAATATCCCCTGGAGAAGGGAATGGCTACCCACTCCAGTATTCTTGCCTGGAGAATTCCATAGGCAGAGGAGCCTGATGGGTTACAGTCCATGGGGTTGCACAGAGTTGGACAAGATTGAGTGATTAACACTTTCACTTTCTTTTCATAGGTGTAATAGAGTGATTATGCTCTGTCCTAATGACTCCAGATTTTTAATAAATCAAAGCATTTCTTGGTTGCAGGGCTGGGTTCCCTTGCACCATCACCAGCTTCTGCACATCAGAGACAGGCTGAACTCGCTGGCATCATGCAGGATGAAAGTGCATAGTGGGGGCATAGAAGGCACAGTGCCCTTCAGTGGCATCTTGCACTGCCATGAGCATGACCAGGCTTTCCCTCCAGGGAATCGAGACACCAGAGCAGGTGGTTCACCTCAGATGGTGAAGCCAGCTCATAATACACTACCTGGGCTATTCACCTCATGAACACTCAGAGGAAGCTTCCGATCGGCAGATTGCTGGGTCAAATTCTGAGTTTTCCTTCTCCACAACTGAATTGACACGTGTACATGTCAATCCTGATCTCCCAATTGTCCCTCCTGAAAGCCCATTCACTCAACAAAGGCAGGAGGATGCCTGAAGCATTCCGTGTCAGCAAGATAACAGGAGTATTGGAAGGAGTCAGACAGTCACCCTGTCTGACTCAGTATCTAACCTGAGTCAGACAGGGTGGTAGGTGACAAAGTCAATGGGCAAAAGCTGGGGAGCTCAGAGCACAATGCTGCAGAGACTTAGGCTTCGGTATGGGTGATCTGGAGACAGTGCAGAGATTAGAGCAGAGGATTGTCATGATTTGACCCAGAACTGAAACAATTTTTAAAAATTATTTTTATTTTGTTTCTGCTGCACGATAAAGTGAATCAATTATATGTATACTTACCTCCCCATGTTTGGACCTCCTTCCTAGCCCCATCCCACCCCTCTAGGTCATCACCGAGCCTGAGCTGAGCTCCCTGTGCTAGACAGCAGCTTCCCACTAGCTGTCTGTTTTGGACATAGTGGTGTATACATGTCAATTCGAATCTCTCAATTCGTCTACCAATAATACACTGTGTCCACATGTCTGTGCTCTACGTCTGCATCTCTATTCCTGCGCTGAAAATAGGTTCATCTGTACCATTTTTCTAGACTTTACATACATGCGCTAATATTTGATATTTGTTTTTCTCTTTCTGACTTACTTTTCTCACATTACTTCTCTTTCTGACATACTCTGTACGACCAGACTCTAGGTCCATCCACATCTCCGCGATAGAAAATAGAGACCCTCTCTTACTTACCTCTGATTTGCTAGTGCCAGCACTTTCCCTGGGACATGGTAAATGCTTAATCAATTTGAACAAAATTGTAGTACATTATGAAAAATAGGCAAGAAAAAAATACGGCGCCATCCCAAGTCGTCGATAAAAGCACGAGTTCTAAATATTAAAATTCATATTTTAAAGTCTCAGTGTTCTCACGCTATCCAAAATTTACATGCCCACATTCCTCTAGCCCATTCCCCAAATGGTATCTGATGAAAATCAGCTTTTTCTAGAATATTGATACTTATCATCAACACTATCCTATTGTTTTGGAGCCTCTGAGTCTACTTGGCATCTCTGTCTGGCCATGACTGATTGGCTTTCATCAGTTTTGTTTCCAATACTTAAGTTGTGAAAAATATTAGGCATATTCAGATGTGAACTGTATTGGTAACCTGGACCATAATTATTGTAATCCCTAGGAAATCATGAAGCCAAACTTGGCTTTGTATTCAGGGGGAAAAAAAACAAAACAAACAGCTTCATCCTCTGTCCCAACTGACATGCATAGTTTCATGGAGGACTCATTTTTGCTCTGCTCTCTTTATTATTTTTGGTTTGTTTGGGATGAGTTTGTTCCCTCATCGAGGCTGGAAGACCACTAGAGACGAACTTCAGGAAAAAGGGTAGGTGAAGTTCTGGCTGTGAGTTCCCCTAGTCTTTCGAGACAATTCCAGAATGACCCTCTTTCAGAAGATAATAGTATGATGGATGGAAGCCTGACTGGGAGGCCCCAAGAGGAGCAGGCTTCTTATGACTGGAGCTCAGGGCTTCAAGTCTGACAATAGGGTTTGTGCTGCAGCACTGCTTTCCATCAGCTGTCTGACCTTGGGCAAGTCACTTCCCTTCTTCATGCAAAGGGAGCACTGAGTGCATAGTGCAGAAGAAGCATTCACTGAGCCCTTTTCACAGCCTCAGCACTGGGTCAGAAGAACCTAATCCCTAGAACAACTCCATGAGCTGAATATTTTCCCATTCTGATAGGAAAGGAATAGAGGTTCAAAGAGCTTCACTAAGTGACTCAAAGACACGTAACTGATCAAGGGCAGAACTGAGTTTTGAAACCGGAATCAGTGTGTCTCCAAAGGTCACACATTTGCATCACCTCCTTCTTGGCCTGGGCTTGTTCCTCTGTAGGATGAGTTCACTGCTTATTCTCCAGAGTGCTTCCAGCTCCAACAATTTATAACTGAGTGGAGTTGGATTCTCCTAGGGCAAGAAGTCCCGCACAGCACTGTACCGCTATTGCATGCATAGCAAATCCCTCCCCTTCCTCTGACCCAGACTTTCCAGCCATAAAAGCTGATCCCCCAGTTCCCACTTAGCATCTCACCCTCACCTCCCATCATTCCTCTCTCCTTTGTCCCAGTACTTTTTGCTTTTGTCTCCCACGATTCACTCATTTATTTCCTGCGTGAGTGTGTGCTCAGTTGCGTCTGACTCATCGCGATACTATGGATAGCAGCCCGCCAGGCTCCTCTGTCCATGGGATTCTCCAGGCAAGAATACTGGAGTGGGTTGTCATTCTCTTCTTCAGTGGATCTTCTTGACCCAGGAATCAAACCCACATATCCTACATTGGCAGGCAGATTTACCTATGAGCCACCTGGGAAGCTACATTCATCTCTTATCCCTCCCTCAAAGCCTCTATCTTCTCCTCCACCCTCCTATGCTTTTTCCTTCTCCAAAGTAATCCCTGTGTAAAACTCACCTTCTCTTTTTCCAGGCTTATCTCGCAATTACCTGAGAGCTTTCTTGATTAAACAAATTATTGGAATGTCTTTGGAGAAGTCCCCTCTGTATTTGGTTTTCATTTGTCAAGGGAAAGTATTGCATTAGACAGTCTCCCCAGCCCTTTCCAGTGCCAACATCCTGTGACTGCAAACCTGATCTCTTCCTCTCCCCTGTGTTCCCTTAGCAGCTGTGGACTTTGTTTTCATAGAAGATTGATTTGCAGTTTCCACCATTTTACTTTGTTTTTATCCTTGGATATTTGCCACATGTGCCATTTACGTGGTTCAACCAATACTGTAAACTCTTGGAAAGGAGGGACCCTGTGACCTCCTCCTCCTCCTCATTCCCTCCTTTCTGTCTCTGGGCCACAGGACAAATTCATGAACTCAGGGGTTATTCAAACAATGCTATCAACTGTCAGACTGAAGACAGATGACGTCTTGTCTGAGCCTTATTTTTTTTTTGTGTGTGTGTGTGTGTTTTTTGTTGTTGTTCTTGCCACACAAGATTTTAAAAACATATATATAATTATACATTTGGCTCAGCTGGTAAGGAACCTGCCTGCCAATGCAGGAGATGCACAGGACTCAGGCTCAATCCCTGGGTTGGGAGGACCACCTGAAAAAGGAAATGGCAACCTGCTCCAGTATTATTGCCTGAAAAATTCCATGGACAGAGGAGCCTGGAGGGTTATAGTCTATGGGGTTGCAAAGAGTTGGACATGACTGAGCATACACACACACACACACACACACACACACATACACACAGTTATACACTGGTGTGAGAATACTTACACATTGATGTGAGTTAGGTCTTAGCTTTTGGCTTTTCTGCGGTTGACTCTGTTAACATAAACTAGCTGACTCTGCCTATGCTCTTGGTTATGAAGAATGATCTGGATATAATTGTGGTATATTAATTATACCACAAGATATAATATATAATATTACGGATTACAAATTGGATATATATATATATATATATCTGGATATAATAATAACTGGTGGTCTCTGGATTCCAGAAATGGAATTGGGGTCCTTTTGGTTTGATGGAATGACACCTTCAGATTCATCAGGGAGCCAACAGCACCGTTATGTTTATTTTGAAGTGTGTTCTCTATGTTGCTGTGCGTGTGCTCCTGGTATCATGGTGGGAGATGGGGCAATCTGTTTACTCAGTCATTCATTCAAATATCATTTTATTGAGCACTTATTAAGTTTCAGAAAATGAGGGTAAATAGGTCTGTAAAACCTGATTCTTGTCCTTTAGAAGTACCTGACTTAATAAAGGAAATCAGTGCCCAGTGACTATAATGCAGCTAGATACCATTGTCATGAAGGTATCATAGAAGGTTCTGAGGGACTGGGCACTGGGTATAATCAGTGGCATCATGAAAAATATCACAGAGGAAGTGGATTTAGGGCTAAGCTCTAGTGAAGTTTGGCAGCAAAAAGGCAGGGGACATTCCAGACACGAGGAAGGCTGTATAAGGCATGGGGTGAAGGGACTGGTAAAAATAAGATTAAAAAGGTCAGAGGCCAGATGGTAAAAGGTCTATCTGGCCCATGGAGAAGCCTGTAGGCCAGAGACTCTCAAATTTTACTGGGCTGAAGGCTCATCCATGGAGCTGGCTGAATATATCGACTTCTGGGACATACTTTGATTCAGCTGGCTTAAAGTGAGGTTCAAAAATCTATATTAGAAGGCTGACTTTTAATATTCTGATGGAGGCAGTCTGTTAATCATCTTATGCAAATATTGCTGTTTTGAACTTGGCAGTAGGAAATACCAAAGTGTAACATCATCATATTGGGGTTTTAGGACAATAAGTCTAACAAAGTATGGTAAGTAGACTGAAGAAGAAGCATTTTATTGTGAAGGTTTGCATGAGAAACCTCTGAGGCCTGACCTATGGCAGCTGGTGTTGGTGATGCAGAGATCCCAGGCAGGATTTAGTGAACAAATGGAAATTAGAGGGCTTCCCTGGAGGCTCAGTGGTAAACCATTCACTTGCCAATGGTAGAGACATGAGTTCAGTCCCTGATCTGGGATGATCCCACCCACATGCTGTAGAGCAGCTCAACCCTTGTGCCACAACTACTGAGACTGTGCTGAGAGCCTGGGGGCTGAAACTACTGACCCCATGTGCTGCAACTACGGAAGCCCGAGTGCCCTAGAGTCCATCCTCTGCGGCAACAGAAGCCACCACAATGAGAGACCCCCCCCATCACAAGTAGAGAGGAGCCCCTGCTCTCTGTGCAGGGAAAGCCTGCACAACAACAAAGACCCCGAGCAGCCCAAGATACAGAAATAAATACGATTTGTGAAAAATGGAAACTGGGGAGAGGGAGGAATCACAGGTGCCTGAGGATATCTCACAGGATTAAGTAGTATCTAGTAGTGCCACTAACAGAAAGTAAAATGTGCTTGACCCAGAAAAAAATGTGTGGTGTGGGACTTGTGAGGTTTTCAGTGTCTGTAGAATCTACAAATAGAGGTTTAATTCCCAATCTGAATTTGGGAATTAGAAGTATGTAGAGATGGGATTTTTTTTTTTCTAAATTTTATTTTTTTAACTTTACAATATTGTATTGGTTTTGCCATATATCAACATGAATCTGCCACAGGTATACACGTGATTTTAAGAGAGAACTCTGGAAGCAAGACTAGAGTAGGCCAAAGATATACATTTATTAAAAAAAAAATTTTTTTTTTGGGTGGTTATTTTTGCTTTGTTTTTACTTTTGTTTTTATTTACTTTTTTTTTTTTTGAGTATTGTTGCTTTACGATGCTGTGTTAGTTTCTGCTGTATGGCAAAGTGAATCAGCCACATGTATACATATATCCTCTCTTTCTTGGATTTCCTTCCCATTCGGGTCACCACAGAGTGCTGAGTAGAGTTCCATGTGCTATATAGTGGGTTCTCATTAGTTATGTATTTTATACATAATAGTGTATATATTTCAACTTAATCTCCCAAATCATCATATCCCCCTTCCTCCATTTGGTATCCATGTTTTTTTCTCTGCTTCTCTGTCTCTATTTATTGTTTGAAAATAAGTTCATCTATACCTTCCCTCCCACCCCACCAGATTGCACATACATGTGTTAATATATGATACCTTTGAGAGAAAAGCAGAGAAGGGGAGCCCTATAACCAAGACTGTAAAAGCAAGCAAGTGGAGGCTCACAGAACTCAGGAGAGGGGAGGATTTTTATGAAGGGCTCTTTCAGCGTCATCCTGGGACTGAGGCACAGTTCTCCCCCTGGAGGCAAAGAGGAGCATTGCAGTAAAGAGAGCTTGGGCTGGTGCTGGAAGGCAGGCAGGCAGGCATCCACAGGGCTGTGTCCTAAGGGCTGGGTGAGACAAAGGGTGTGTTGACTTGTGTGTGTAAGTGTGCACGTGAGTGTGTGTGTGGCTAAGAAACATGTGTTCACTTATGCCATGTACATCTATCTAACAGGCACCTTCTATGTGCCAACATCTGAAAATTCCATGCACGAGACGGAGGAATGACAGCCAAACTGTGGAGCATACCTGGGGGTTAAGAGTCAGAGAGCAGGGAGGTTGAGAGCCAAGGGCTGCAGAGCGGGCAGTGGCCTGGAGGAATTCCAGAGGAGGGATGCTGTTCCACACCGCCGGTCTGGATGAGACTGAACGTGGTCAGAATGAGACTAACAGCAGAATACAGCAGTGACATATGCCGCAGAGAGAGGAGAAAGACTGTGAAGTGGTTTAGAGATTGACATTTGGAAGGAAGGTCACTGGTGTTTTCACTAAAGCCCGCCTGAAGAGTGAATGGATATAAGGAAAGAAGGAAAGAGGAAGGATTTTCGAGTAGGAAGCAGGATAAGATACGATTAGGCAATTTTGTCCATGAAACTTATTGGTACAACTTGAGGACTTAAAAAGATTTGTTTTTGACAGTTTGCCTTTCAAAAGTTAGTCTTTCTCCTAAGAGCATATTAAAACTTAAAAGCATCATTCCAGGCTTTTCTACATGTTGAAATAGATTCTTAGCCCGTCAGTTATTAATACTTCTTTTCCAGGAGTTTTAAGTCTTTGGCAATATACCAAGTAAATATTCTAACATAGAAAATAAAACTGTCCGTTGGATCCCAAAAAGCACATGAAAAGATGCTCAACCTCACTAATTCCTAGAGAAATGCAGCTCAAGACTACAATGAAGTTGCCCACACATGGGTCAGAATGGCCATCATCAAAAAACTCTACAAACAAGACATGCTGGAGAGGATGTAGGAGGGAATCCTCCTACACTGCTCGTGGGAATGTAAATTGGTACAGCCACTATGGCAAACAGTAAGGACGTTATATAAAAAACTAAAAATAGACCTACCACATGACCCTATAATTTCACTCCTGGGCATATATCCAGAGAAAAACATAATTTGAAATGACACATGCATGCACCCCAGTGTTCATTGCAGCACCATTTACAATAGCCAGGACATGGAAGCAACCTAGATGTCCCTCAGCAGAGGAATGGATAAAGAAGTTGTGGTACATATATACAATGGAATATTACTCAGACACAAAAAAGAACAAAATAATCCCACTTACAGCAGCGTGGATGGACCTAGAGATTGTCATATTGAGTGAAGTAAGTCAGACAGAGGAAGACAGGTGTCACATGACACCGCTTATAAGTGGAATCTAAAAAAAAAGGACAGATGAACTTATTTACAAAGCAGAAACAGAGTCACGGATGTAGAAAACAAACTTACAGTTACCAGAGGGGAAAACCGGTGGGGAAGAGATCAGTTGGGAATTTGAGATTAACATGTACATGCTAGTATATATAAAATAGATAACTAAAAAGAACCTCCTGTATAGCATAGGGAATTCTTCTCAGTACTCTGTAATGACTTTTATGGGAAAATAATCTGAAAAAGAGTGGATATATGTGTGTGTATAATTGATACATTTTGCTGTCCTGCAGAAACGAATACATCATTGTAAATCAATTATGCCCTAATGAAATTTGTTAAAAAGAGGCATAAGAAATAAAATTGTCCTTTATTACTAAGTATTTTTAAAATAAATCTCTCTCATGTTAACTTATATTCAGGTGTATGTGTGTGTGAGTATGTGCAGGAGCGCTCATACCAACAGTACATATATAGATGTGGGAAGTGTCTATTTAACCGATGAAGATATTTTGTATGCTATATTTCAGGCAATGTAGGTGCTGGAATATACCAGTAAGCAGGAAAGACATGGCAAGGCTAGTTGTTACAGTTAGTTGAGATATGTATCTGTGCCATCAAATTCTTTGATGTTGTATTGGCAAAGGAGGAAGCATAATCAAGAGGACTCATCAGGAAGACAGCATAATTCAATGGGCCATAAGATAAAAAAATTTGACCTCATGCAGGGGCACACTAGTAAATTGGTTCTCCTTGGGTTGCAGGAGGAAGCTCTGGTAAATAGTATTTGCCAATTATCATGGTGTAAATATCCTACCATGTAAATAATAGTTGATTTCAAACTACCAACCTGATGTCACTGATTGTGGAGCTGGGGCAAGAAATATCCATAGTTTGCCACTGCAAGCCACTACCAGCCTGCTCCAGTACGGTACTGACCCTTTACGCAGACAGAGAAATACTAATGATATAAGTAACTCCTACTTTTTGAAAAGTTTGCTTTATACTACTTTGCTGTTAGGGAAGACCTACGTTAGTACCTGTTTTTGGTAACCGAAAGAAATCTAAAGTGGTTTTGCTTTTGTTAAAAAGGCAGAAAATGAAAGCAGCATTCAATGTTTGTTTTGCACTGAGTGGTTATAGATGTGACTTCCCAGGTGGCTCAGCGATGAAGTCTGCCTGTGATGAAAGAGACATGCAGGAGATGCAGGTTTGATCCCTGGGTGGGGAAGAGCCCCTGGAGTGGGAAATGGCAACCTGCGTCATTATTCCTGCCCACACGACGGTGCATGCGTGCACGCCCACCCCAGCCATGAGAGTGGCAACTTCATGGCAACTTCACTCAGTATCTCAAGATCCAGCTGCCAGAGCTTTGACCCATGTCTGTGAGAGTCTTGTGCTTTATCTTGCAAGATGTGTCCTAAGGTAATTGCTTCTTTGCTATACATCATTTCAGTTTTCTTTTTCTTTAATTTAATTTATTTATTTATTATTATTTTTTTTACTTTACAATATTGTATTGGTTTTGCCATACATCAACACGCATCCGCCATGGGTGTACACGTGTTCCCCATCCTGAACTCCTCTCCCACTTCCCTCCCCATACCATCCCTCTGGGTCATCCCAGTGCACCAGCCCCAAGCTTCCTGTATCC
>NW_011494889.1:514720-529442 GCF_000754665.1 Bison bison bison | reverse complement strand
TATCTTGCAAGATGTGTCCTAAGGTAATTGCTTCTTTGCTATACATCATTTCAGTTTTCTTTTTCTTTTTTTTTAATTTAATTTATTTATTTATTATTATTTTTTTTACTTTACAATATTGTATTGGTTTTGCCATACATCAACACGCATCCGCCATGGGTGTACACGTGTTCCCCATCCTGAACTCCTCTCCCACTTCCCTCCCCATACCATTCCTCTGGGTCATCCCAGTGCACCAGCCCCAAGCTTCCTGTATCCTGCATTGAACCTGGACTGGCAATTCGTTTCTTATATGATATTATACATGTTTTAATGCCATTCTCCCAAATCATCACCCCCCCGGCACAGAGTCCAAAAGACTGTTCTATACATCTGTGTCTCATACAGGGTTGTCGTTACCATCTTTCTAAATTCCATATATATGCGTTAGTATACTGTATTGGTGTTTTTCCTTCTGGCTTACTTCACTCTGTATAATAGGCTCCAGTTTCATCCACCTCATTAGAACTGATCCAAATGTATTCTTTTTAATGGCTGAGTAATACTCAATTGTGTATATGTACCACAGCTTTCTTATCCATTCATCTGCTGATGGACATCTAGGTTGCTTCCATGTCCTGGCTATTATAAACAGTGCTGCAATTAACATTGGGGTTCACGTGTACCCCAGTGTTCATCATTTCAGTTTTTACAGAAGGTTTCATAGCAAACCTCTACTTGTTGAGACACCTGTAGTAATAATCCTTTCATTTATGGAGCTGCTTGTGGTTCACCAGGCATTTTGATATATTTTTCCTTAGTTGCACAATACCTTGAGTATGATAGGAGAGGATGTGATTTGAAGGATAGGAACAATCTCTTTGGCCAGCCATACACCTTAAATTATCATCAAGGAAACTCTCTTTGTTTTAATATTCGTGAACAGAGTCTTTTAAGGAATAGAATACAGGATACATATACATATTAATAACTGTTGATAGCACAGAATAAGACAAGAAAGATCTTGATTGTAGGATATTATTCAAGAGCGAAGATCTGAAAGAGGCCACAGAGAGGGAAGATTTGGCAGCCAGGTAAGGAAATGGTTCAAAAAAGAGATCCAAGGATATTAAAGACATATTTTTTCCTGCTTCATAATTTTGCTTAGGGCTTGGTCTACTCCTAGATCATAGATCTTGCCAAATATAGTTCATGCTCCATTATCCACCCTAATGGAGGAGAGTTGGACAACATAACTCAAAACAATGGACAACCTTGAAAGGTATATACAATTGGATTTGCAGAGAATATAATGCTTGTTTCTTAGTATCTGTACTATATACTGTGAATGGCTTACCCATTCTTCTTGGAGAAAAGGAACTTAACCTTTTCATGGCAAGTATAGAGAGTTGAGAAATGTAGCATGAATAGTACTAATCAAAACTTTTTGTAATTGTGGAGCTGAGGTGGTTGTGTCTCCTTATAAGCAATTTGATAAAGTTTTACTTGAGTTACTTCTAATCAGAGGATGAAAAATCTCTTGTCCTGGAAAATGAAAATACTTTTTCCAAAAGGAATATATTTAATTCACTTGGAAGTAAAGCTGTAAAGTGTATTCTGGGGTGAGTGTGTGTGTGTGTGTGTGTGTGTGTGTGTGTGTACACACATGTGCGCACAACATCAACTACTGCTGGTTACAAGAGAAATCAATATCTTGACACTGGCAGTTGTGGGCTTTTATCACTTGGTAAGATGGATGTGAGTTTGAGTAAACTCCGGGAGATGGTGATGGACAGAGAGGCCTGGTGTGCTGAGATTCATGGGGTCGCAAGGAGTCAGACACGACTGAGTGACTGAACTGAAGAGTTGATGTATCGATGGCCAGCAAAGAGGACAATGGTGGGTGTGCATCTTGTCAATTTCTAGAGCATATTTTATCTGGACAAGAAAGAGTGGCTCAGCATCGCATTTGTCATTTCTGCCCTTGAAAGCAGGAGTTGATAAATGACAATAACTTTCAGTCTACCAAAGCACATGGTCCCCTCCGTCCCATAGCTCGGTTTCAGGTTGTGCTGTGCTGTGCTAGCTTGCTCAGTTGTGTTCGACTCTTTGTGACTCCATTGACTGTAGCCCACCAGGATCCTCTGGGGATTCCAGGATCCATGGGGATTCTCCAGGCAAGAACACTGAAGTGGGTTTCGGTGCCCTCCTCCAGGGAATCTTCCCAACCCAGGGATCGAACCCAGGTCTCCTGCATTGTAGGCAGATTCTTTACCTTCTGAGCCACCAGGGAAGCCCTCTGAGCCACCAGGTAAGCTTGCGGGGAGAGAAAAAGATAATATCTAACCCCCAGTGGAAGTTGTTGGTACTGACAATATTGAGAGGAAAATTGTCAATCAGAAAAATACTGTAATCTCTATCATGAACATCCATTCTCCTTTGTGATGAAAACTGACACATCCTTCAAGGCTTATTTCAAATGTCATTTTTTTCATGAAACATTTTTCTGATTCTTTAATCAAACATGATCTATCTTTTGTTACTTGCTCTATGTAATTATTTTTATTGTTTGTCTCATGCTTTCTCCTAAGCCTGGTAATCCTTGCAGTCAGTGACAATGAGAGTTTCACAAATAGGAGATGCTTAGTAAATATGTGTTGAATTATAGTGTTGAATTCAATCGAAATGAATTAGTTTGAAGGCACTCCAAGTATAACAGAAGCCCTTTTATTCAATGTGATTGCTAACCAGTTATTTGGTTAATCAGAAAAAGGTAGGAGTAGACCCCAGAGGGCTTTGAGCAGCCCCACTGCTACCACTGGTCTGGTTACCATCACACCCTTGGAAGAAATCACAGCTGGGCAGCAGCAGCAGGTGACCTCATACTGGTGGTACCTGCCAGTGGGAACAAAGAGATCTTCACAACAAATGTTTTAGAAACAGTAAAATGGTTCAGTGTTACAGGCTTCCCTGGTGTCTCAGTGGTAAAGAATCCACCTGCCAATTCAGGAGACCAGGGTTGGATCCCTGGGTGGGGAAAATCCCCTGGAGAAAGAAATGGCAACCCATTCCAGTATTCCTGCCTGGGAAATCTCATGGATAGAAGAGCCTGAAGGGTTACAGTGCATGGGGTGCCGAAGAATGGACCCCACTAAACAACAGGAAGAAATGGTTATGGTTTTATCAACAGGAATGGCATTAAGGATGATACATTTTTGTACACCAACTGCCCTGAAGAGAATATCCCCAGGAAGGACCTTCACAATTAGGAAATGGAGAGGTCTTGGAATTTGGTGGTAAAGGAGTAGAGCGTGTGGAGGTAGCAAATGTTCCCACTGTGGCTCTGGTCTGGGCAGTAAATAAGTAGCAGACCGGAACCATCATAGAGCCACCCATGTGGCAGGGTCCTCCTTACGATTACCTGCAGAAGGACTACAACTGTGAGAGCAGAGTGGGGAGAAGAGTGAGGGATGGGAGAGGCTCCCAAAGGGTTTCAGCCCTCCTGACAGGGAGAAGAGAGAAGGTGCTGACCTACAGGGTGCTGGAGGGCAAGGTGGACCCGTGAGACAGATCAGGCTCCCTAGGAGCCCTCCTCACCCAGGGCAGGCAGAGAGGACTGTAAGGAACAAGGTAAGGACAGTGAAAGAGAGGAGACCCAAAGGCACCTCAGGCGTGGTACCCCCGCATTTTCAATTACGGATGCGGATGCTGTGGAAGCCCAAAACATCACATGTCAAGGAGACAAAAGCAGCTGAGAATTCCTCCATGTGAGGCTTGGCAGGGTAATGCTGAAACAATGCCCGTTTCTCATTTCTACCATCTTCCTGTCTAGCCATATAACAAGAAGAAATGAATATGAAATTCCAGCAATAAGAAAGGTGCAGAAGATTGGGGTTGAAGACCCCAAGTGCTTACTTTTTTGCCCATTAGAACGGATAACTAGAACCTTCTTCATTACTGACACAACATAATATTTATTATTATTATATTTTTATTTATTAAAAGGCTGGTTTGTCAACATCCACTTTTAAAGATTTTTAAATTGTTTCATATCAAGTTAAGATTTTTAAGAACCTAATTTTAAATTTGTAATAAAAATTTACAACTTGATCAAGAGAAATCAGCAAACTGCAAGCAACTGTTAATAAAAGTCAATTTTTAAAATATGGGTTAGCATGAACAATTCGGAGAAGGCAATGGCACCCCACTCCAGTACTCTCGCCTGGAAAATCCCATGGATGGAGGAGCCTGGTAGGCTGCAGTCCATGGGGTCGCTAAGAGTGGGACATGACTGAGTGTCTTCACTTTCACTTTCATGCATTGGAGAAGGAAATGGCAACCCACTCCAGTGTTCTTGCCTGGAGAATCCCAGGGACACGGGAGCCTGGTGGGCTGCCATCTACGGGGTCGCACAGAGTCGGACACGACTGAAGAGACTTAGCAGCAGCAGCAACAGCAGCAGCAGCATGAACAATTATTTTAAAAATCCTATTTGTATACCATTCACCATTTTACTCAAATTCATTTGCCAAGTTTTTTGATGTGGTACCAAAGACGCTTTTTTGAATATGTTTTCACTGATTTGAGTCCCTGGTTTTCTTTCTTGCATTCATCCTACTCATAATGAAAAATTTCAAATTTCCAATGTCGGGTTTTTTAGTATGGAGGGAGAGCTTACAGATACTTGCTGTAAATCTGAGTTCAGTAACTATGAAGACTCCTCCCCAGTCTGTAATAGTTGTCTCTAGTCATTGAATTGGGATTTTTCCAAGTCTGGTCCAGTAGACCAGACTCTTGACACCGCAGCCACTGAGCACTTGAACTGTGGTTGATTAGAAGGAAGATATGCCAGAAGCACGGGATAGACACTGGAGTTCCAAGACTAAGTACCAAAAAAGAGCATAAAATAGCTTATTAATAATTTTATTTTCTCCTTGGGATGGTTTTGGTCACTGCCCAGTCCATCCTAAAGGAAATTAACTCTGAATATTCATTGGAAAGACTGATGCTGAAGCAGAAGCTCCAATACTTTGGTCACTTGATGTGAAGAACTGACTCATTGAAAAAGACCCTGATACTGGGGAAGATTGAGGGGAGAAGAAGAAGGGGGTGACAGAGGATGAGATGGTTGGATAGCATCATTGACTCAGTGGACATGAGTTTGAGTAAACTCCAGGAGATAGTGAAGGACAGGAAAGCCTGGAATGCTGCAGTCCATGGGATCGCAGAGTTGGACATGGCTTCATGACTGAACAACAATAATTTTATACAATTATAGGTTGAAATGAAAATGGTCTGGATATATTGGGTTAAATAAAACATATTAAAATGAATTTTACTCATTCTTTTAAGATGTGACTGTAAGAAAATGTAAACTTACATATGTGGTTTGCATGATATTTCTATTGGTCAGCACTGCTTTAGAGAGTCATATTTATTGATTCATTATAAAATGCTCAGTGTCACTTTCCTAGAAACATGACTCTTCGGTTTTAGACCCAGGGATCAAACCTAGGTTTCTTGCACTGCAGGCAGATTCTTTACCATCTGAGCTACTTGGGAAGCCCTCAAGTTTCTTAAATGTACTTAAATTATATAATTATAGTAAGACAAACAATTAGCACAATCAGGTTTGGGAGCAAGTACTGCTAATTTTTGGCATGCTCTCTTTCCAGTTTGTAGGAGGAGAAATCCATGAACAATTTAAAGCCACGTGCTTATGTGTTTTGGGCTTCCCTGGTGGCTCAGATGATAAAGAATCTGCCTGCAATGCAGGAGACATGGGTTCAATCCTTGGGTTGGGAAGATCTCCTGGAGAAGGGAATGGTTACCCACTCCAGCATTTTTGCCTGGAAAATTCCATGGACAGAGGAATCTGGTCAGCTACAGTCTACTGGGTCCCAAAGAGTTAGACACAACTGAGTGACTAACACACAGACACCTGAACCTTATATGTTTAGGTGCCACGGCCTCAGTCAGTATATTAAACAGAGCAGAAGATGAGTCTGGCTTATGATTCTGGTGAAGCAGTGAGGACTGGTAAAGAGAACTTCTACTACACTCTTAATTCTGAACAGAGCTTGGAGACGTTCCCTTTTGGACATGCTGTTCAAAAGTTTTTTTTTTTTTTTTTGATGTGGACCACTTTT
This sequence comes from Bison bison bison, assembly GCF_000754665.1. Classification (NCBI taxonomy): domain Eukaryota; kingdom Metazoa; phylum Chordata; class Mammalia; order Artiodactyla; family Bovidae; genus Bison; species Bison bison. The sequence continues at coordinate 523,314 of NW_011494889.1, read as the reverse complement.
AAAGTCTTTATTGAATTTGTACAATATTGTTTCTCTTTTATGTTTAGGTTTTTTGGCCTCAAGGCATGCGAGATCTTAGCTTCCCAGCCAGGGATTGAACCTTCACCCCCTGCATTGGAACACAAAGTCTTAACCACTGGACTACCAGGGAAGTCTGGGATATGCTGTTTTAAAATGACAACATCACAGCTCTCTTTACTGTTGTTGTTCAGTCACTAAGTTGTGTCTGACTCTACAACCTCATGAACTGCAGTATGCCAAACTTCTCTGTCCCACACTGTCTCCTAGAGTTTGCTCAAATTCATGTCCATAGAGCCAGTGATGCCCATCTCATCCTCTGCTGCCCCTTCTAATTTCTACTAACTTCTTTGACACCCTCAGAATGGTAGGCTTAAGAGATAAAGATCAGGAATATCCTGATTAAGTTAAGAAAGGATTCATTTCATTAAGGGAAAATGAAAGATCCAACCAAGTGAATCATGATTGTTTCAGTGAAAATGGCTACAGAGAGGTAAGGCATTTGGTATAAGAAGTGGTCCATATCCTACTAATGAATCAGTAGATTTGCTAGTAAGATCGTAGGCTGTTGGGGTGTTGGTTTTCTCTCAGGTTACAAGGGTAATGAACAGGGCATTAGCTCTCTTAAGGAAGAATTTGCTCTTGGACGGGAGCTGGCCTGCAGTGAAAACTCATCCTCCATCCCTCTGACTTCATCGAGGTCTGCAGGAGTCATGACGAAGTGCTCACTTCCATAGAAGACAGCTCTCCTCACCCACAGCCTTGTTTGTTTAGAAGAGGTACATATTTTGCCAGTTACATTATGTCTGTAAGGCAGGATTGTGGAATCTGTTTCTGCATCCCAGCTGTGACCAGGGCAAGCACTGTAAATTGTCTTCTCTGTACTGGGGGTGAGGATGGATTGCATGGAGAATATGGAGAATACAGAGGGTTCATACTCACTGATCCATCCATCCAGACTTACTCGCCGGTGTCTGGCGCAACTCAGAGTGTTTGTGACTCTGCATAGAAGCAATGCAGTTCTAGTGTCCCAAGAGCCTGGCTTATGAAAACAAATCTCACCTAATGGCTCACCAGTCATTGTGGATAGTGGAGGCAAGACAATTGCTATTATTTTCCATGACCCTCTCCAATGAGTATGCTTCCTGAGTATCCGGAGCTATGGAAATGGGTGATGTAAAACTAGATGAGATGTGAGTCATGTAGATCAAACTCTGATCTAAGCAAGTGGCAAGACTGGATCACGTGACCCACTTCATCCACTAAACTGAGCAGGGTTAGGAACACTCATCAAAAGCTGATTTCATTTTATAGCTGAATAATATTCCATTGAATATAAGTACCACATCTTCTTTATCCATTTATCAGTGGATATTTTGGTTGCACAGTTGACTCATTGGTTAGAGTTAGATGTGGATGGACCTAGTCTGTCATACAGAGTGATGTCAGAAAGAGTAAAACAAATATCATATATTAACACATGTTTATGGGATCTAGAAAAATGGTACAGGTGAACCTATTTTCAGGGTAGGAATAGAGAAGCAGATGTAGAGAATGGATGCATGGGCATGAAGATGGGACAAGGGGGTGGGATGAATGGGGAGATGGAGATTGACATTTATACACTACCCTGTGTAAAGTAGATAGCTAGTGGGAACCTGCTATACAGCACAAGGAGCTCAGCTTGGTGCTCTCCAGTGACAGATGGTTGTGATGGTAGGGAAGAATATCTAAGAGGAAGGGGATATAGGTATGTACATAGCTGATTCACTTCATTGTATGACAGAAGCTAGCGCAATATTATAAAACATTCACTTCATTGTATAACAGAAGCTAGCGCAATATTATAAAACAACTATACCCTGATAAATAATTTTTTTAAAAAAGCTGATTTCAGAGAGAGAATATTTATTAGGAGATAATTTTTGTTTTGAGTATTGTAGGTTTGCTTGCAAATGACAACAAAGAAAATAATGATCAGAAGAGAAAGTAGCTATCTTTTGACTTCCTCTGGTGTGTGTTGAATAAATGAACCAAGCATATTAAATTTCTGGGATACTGTTTATTTTATAGTCGTTCTGCTTCATAGGTTCCCTCCTGGAAGATGTGTGAGACACCAGGCTGCAGATTGGAATAGGCTGTCTTCTGGGGAAGATGATCAGGCTCATTAGAGCTTTGCAGAGATCAGAAATGAAGTGATCAGCCTCCAGCTTGCCCTCAGCATCCTCAGAATTTAACTATCTTCTCCGAGGAGCCCAGGGAACCAACCTCCTTCTCCTTGCAGCCCAGCTCTGGCCCTGTAGTTTGAGAATCGCAGGCTATGTGCACTGTGGCAGAATCTTGGTTTTATGGCTCTCACCTGATTTTTCCATGATGTGTGGATGAAAACACCTGTGCATAATGGGGGGTCTCAATGTATGAGAAGCTTGTGAGAAGCTGGAGTCTATGAGATGGCTTGCTTCTTGGCTGTAATCAGAAATGGATCAGGGAAAATGAAATATCTTGGAAGAATCAGTGAAACATTAAAAGGGAAGTGATGCTCAATACTGAAATAAGCTGCTTTCTTTAAGGGTGTGAGAAATATCTTGTGGTTTATTGCTGTATTCTAAGCCTGAAAAGGGGGAAGCAATGATCTCTATGTTGCTATTCATAAATAGCCTTTTTTTTCTGCAGAAAGCTGAAACACAATTCTCAAACTTGAGAATTGTGGCCAAATGAGATACTAAGACTACTGGGAAGAGGTGTGTTATAAATGGCCAAATAATTAATGTAAATGAAAGTATGCTGTAAACATTTGCAAACTATTTGTGATATTTACTACTACAGTCATGAGATTTCAGTGGCTAAAGAATTTGAGGCAGTGTTTCTAATCCCAATCTATTTTCCTCCTTATGGTGGAGGAAGGATTGGGGAAGATGCAGCATTCTAAGATACTGCCCCCAAAGGAGCACTAACAATATTTCTTTTCTCTCGTGTATATAATGTGTATTTCCTATCCTCAGCCTAAAGCATTGACTAGTCCAATCCAGACCACAACACATTTGAGAAAAGAGCTCAGTGAAATTACCCAGCATGATTATTAACAATAAAAATAGTACTAATGGTAACTTTATCATTATTATTATTGCAATTGTTTATTCAACCATTTGCCAGGTCATCTGACGGAGAGCAAATGCTAAGTCACTCCAGTCATGTCCGACCCTATGGACTCCTCTGTCCATGGGATTCTCCAGGCAAGAATTACTGGAGTGGGTTGCCATGCCCTCCTCCAGGGCATCTTCCCAACCCAGGAATCAAACCCACATTTTTTATGTCTCTTGCATTGGCAAGTGGATTATTTACCAATAGTACCACCTGGGAAGCTTTTCTCATAATTCCAAATTAAAAACACAACAATGAAAATGCTCTCAGGTTTGGAAATCTCCGTGAAGTACGCAGGTGCAAGAAAGTGACAGATTCCTCTCATCACTTATACAAATTTAATGTTCTAAAATTTCATCTCAATTGTAAATTGTTCTGTGTTTTTGTTTTACTGGTAGGTGGTGGTTGGAGGGAAAGTGGGAAATGTAAGTTTGTTGTCTTGAGGAAATGGGTCAGACCTTTAGCAGGAGCAAGTGACTCTGATTGACAGGGCATTCCACAGTGACATAAACACCTGGATGACCAAATCCCTTTAAATAATTATGAAGGTTTTAATTCTGTATTAATCATTCCTATTTATATGAAGTTGTATTCATATACAAAATGTGTATAAGTTTATATACAAAATTTAAGTTCATTTAATCCTTACAACCATCCAAAGAAGGAGGTATTGTCATGCCTGTTATTCAGATGAAGACACCAAGGTGTAGACAGCTAAGGTTAATTTGCCCTTGGTCGACTTTGAAAATGATGAACCTGAAATTTTAATCTGCTTTTACATTAAAAGTACTGGAAGCAATTTTTCTTCTTTAAAACCAATATTTCAAACAAAAGTTGAAATGAAACCAGAAAAGTCTAAAGGCCAATTTACAACCTGATTTCTTCTTGGCCTTGGAACTGGAGAGTGAAAATTGCTGAGTCTTTAGTGTGGAAGGAGCGTTTGAAGTTCAATACAGGAGAAAATCCTGGTGCCAGAGTTGTCTCATGTTTGCCTTTAAACTCTAATGGCCCAGAGCTCCAGCACTGGAGTCAGATTTATTAATTGCCCATTATGTGCCAGGTACCGCAGTCCTTTGCTTTGATGGAAAATGCTGGCTTTACAGTTGACAAAGCACACTTGCTTACATAAATCCCCACACTGAATCTTGGATCCAACTCAGCGGGAGAGCAGGAAACTAGGGCTCAGAGAACTGAAGATCTCAACTTAGAAAGTGGACAAGAAAGACTCATGTGAGACATTCGCCTCGCTGCCTGAGGGTTAGCTTTACTCCTCAAGCTCTATCATGAAGGATGCACAGAGTTCATTATACCGCAAAACTTTTCCTATCTCATTTTCATCCACAAAACTCTGTCTTTTTTTTCTTTTTCTCGTGCTTTCTGATACTTCTTTTGAATTGAGTTCTTCAGCATGGATGGGGTTAGAACTAAACCTATGGTATCAGATCAGATCAGATCAGTCGCTCAGTCGAGTCCGACTCTTTGCAACCCCGGGAATCGCAGCACACCAGGCCTCCCTGTCCATCACCAACTCCCAGAGTTCACTCAGACTCACATCCATCGAGTCAGTGATGCCATCCAGCCATCTCATCCTCTGTCATCCCCTTTTCTTCCTGCCCTCAATCCCTCCCAGCATCAGTCTTTTCCAATGAGTCAACTCTTCGCATGAGGTGACCAAAGTACTGGAGTTTCAGCTTTAGCATCATTCCTTCCAAAGAAATCCCAGGGCTGATCTGCTTCAGAATGGACTGGCTGGATCTCCTTGCAGTCCAAGGGACTCTCAAGAGTCTTCTCCAACACCACAGTTCAAAAGCATCAATTCTTCAGCGCTCAGCTTTCTTCACAGTCCAACTCTCACATCCGTACATGACCACAGGAAAAACCATAGCCTTGATTAGATGAACCTTTGTTGGAAAAGTAATGTCTCTGCTTTTGAATATGCTATCTAGGTTGGACATAACTTTCCTTCCAAGGAGTAAGCGTCTTTTAATTTCATGGCTTCATTCACCATCTGTAGTGATTTTGGAGCCCAAAAAAATAAAGTCTGACACTGTTTCCACTGTTTCCCCATCTATTTCCCATGAAGTAGTGGGACTGGATGCCATGATCTTCGTTTTCTGAATGTTGAGCTTTAAGCCAACTTTTTCACTCTCTACTTTCACTTTCATCAAGAGGCTTTTGAGTTCCTCTTCACTTTCTGCCATAAGGGTGGTGCCATCTGCATATCTGAGGTTATAGAGAATACCATAAGGAAGCCAACATACCCACCTTCAAAAATGATCATTACATGGACACCCTTCCTTTATCTGTACTCCCATAAAGGGGATTATTTTGAAGTAAATTCCAAATATCATAGCAATTTACCTCTAAAGATTTCATATGTATCTCTAGAAAATGAGGGCTACTTTGGAAAGCATAACCACAATATTATTACCACAAATCTATAGTAATTATTTAATGCAATTAACTATCCATTTATAGTTCATATTTCATTGGCTGTATTTTTTCTTTTTAAATTTTAGTTTATTTATTTGAATTGGATTCCAAAACGTTTCCAGCTATGCCATAGGTTGATTTATCTCTTTGTCTCATTTATTTTATATATTTCCTCTCCATTTCCTCTTTTTTCTTGTGGTCAGTATTAAGAAACTGTCTGCTTTTGCTGCAGAGATTCCATAATGAATTGGATTCCACAGAAATCACTTCTAGTTTGACAGCTGTTCAGATTGGCTTGTTATGGTTTCTGCTTTCCAGTGAGCACCCTAAGTGGTTTTGAATTCTGTTTTCAAGGCTGTCTAAAGCCCAGTTACCTTCCTTTCATTTTGTCTTATGTAAGTGCTAGATGGGAAAACAGTGGAAACAGTGTCAGACTTTATTTTTTGGGGCTCCAAAGTCACTGCAGATGGTGCCTGCAGCCATGAAATTAAAAGACGCTTACTCCTTGGAAGGAAAGTTATGACCAACCTAGATAGCATATTCAAAAGCAGAGACATTATTTTGTCAACAAAGGTCCGTCTAGTCAAGGCTATGGTTTTTCCTGTGGTCATGTACGGATGTGAGAGTTGGACTGTGAAGAAAGCTGAGCGCTGAAGAATTGATGCTTTTGAATCGTGGTGTTGGAGAAGACTCTTGAGAGTCCCTTGGACTGCAAGGAGATCCAACCAGTCCATTCTGAAGCAAATCAGCCCTGGGATTTCTTTGGAAGGAATGATGCTAAAGCTGAAACTCCAGTACTTTGGTCACCTCATGCGAAGAGTTGACTCATTGGAAAAGACTCTGATGCTGAGGGATTGGGGTCAGGAGGAGAAGGGGATGCCAGAGGATGAGATGGCTGGATGGCATCACTGACTCGATGGACGTGAGTCTGAGTGAACTCTGGGAGTTGGTGATGGACAGGGAGGCCTGGTGTGCTGCAATTCATGGGGTCGCAAAGAGTCGGACACAACTGAGTGACTGAATTGAACTGAACTGAACTGAAGTGCTGACACTTTGTGTGTCTCAGAACTTGGGTCTTGAATTTGTCTCCACATCAATTTTGTTTGAGTGTTTCTAGAAATACATTTTTTTAATCTTGTTTTGCTGTAGCAGTTTTTATAAAACTGAAATATACTTGATTTATAATGTTGTGTTAGTTTCAATGTACAGCAAAGTGGTTCAGTTATATGTATTTTTTCTTTATCAGATTCCTTTCCTTTATAGGCTATTACAAGATACTGAATATAGTTCCCTAGGCTATATAATAGGTCATTGTTGTTTATATATTTTATATATAGTAATATGTATCTGTTAATCACAAACTTCTAATTTATCCCTCCCTCACTTCCCCTTTGTTTTCTACATCTGTCTGTTTCTGTCTTGTAAATAAGTTCATTTGTATCAATTTTTTAGATTCCACATGTAAGTGATATCATATGATATTTCTCTTTCTCTCACCTACTTAATATGATAAAATCTCTAAGTCCATCTGTGTTGCTGTCAATGACATGGCTAAATAATATTCTACTGTGTATTATACCACATCTTCTTTATTCATTCCTCTGGTGGTGGGCATTTAGGTGGCTTCCATGTCCTGGCTATTGTACATAGTGCTGCTATGAACATAGGGGTGCATATATCTTTTTCAAATTATATTTTTCTCCAGATATATACCCAATATGTGGATGAAATATTTGGTAACTTTATTTTCAGTTTTTAAAGGAACCTCTATACTGTTCTCCATAATGGATGTACCAATTTATATTCTCACCAACAGTGTAGGAGTGTTTCCTCTCAACACTCTTCCCAGCATTTGTTATTTGTGAACTTTTTAAATGATGTCCATTATATGGGACTGGAATGCAAAAGTAGAATGAAGCAGGGCAAAGGCTAATAGAGTTCTGCCAAGAGAACACACTGGTTATAGCAAACACCCACTTCAAAAAACATAAGAGAAGACTCTACATATGAACATCACCAGATGGTCAACACTGAAATCAGACTGATTATATTCTTTGCAGCCAAAGATGGAGAAGCTCTATACAGTCAGCAAAAACAAGACTGGGAGCTGACTGTGGCACAGACCATGAACTCTTTATTGCCATATTCAGACAGAAATTAAAGAAAGTGGAGAAAACCACTAGACCATTCAGGTATGACCTAAATCAAATCCCTTATGACTATTATAGTGGAAGTGAGAAATAGATTTAAGGGACTGGATCTGATAGAGTGCCCGATGAACTATAGATGGAGGTTCATGACATTGTACAGGAGACAGGAATCAAGACCATCCTCAAGAAAAAGAAATGCAAAAAAGCAAAATGGCTGTCTGAGGAAGCTTTACAAATAGCTGTGAAAAGATGGGAAGTGAAAAGTAAAGGAGAAAAGGAAAGATATACCCATTTGAATGCAGAGTTCCAAAGAATAGCAAGGAGAGATAAGAAAACCTTCTCAGTGATCAATGCAAAGAAATAGAGGAAAACAACAGAATGGGAAAGACTAGAAATCTCTTCAATAAAATTAGAGATACCAAGGAAACATTTCATGCAAAGATGGGCTCAGTAAAGGACAGAAACGGTATGGACCTAACAGAAGCAGAAAATATTAAGAAGAGGTGGCAAGAATACACAGAAGAATGGTACAAAAAAGATCTTCATGACCCAGATAATCACGATGGTGTGATCACTCACCTAGAGCCAGACATCCTGGAATGTGAAGTCAAGTGGGCCTTAGAAAGCATCACTACAAACCAAGCTAGTGGAAGTGATGGACTTCCAGTTGAGCTAGTTCAAATCCTAAAAGTGCTGCACTCAATATGCCAGCAAATATGGAAAACTCAGCAGTGGCCACAGGACTGGAAAAGGTCAGTTTTCATTCCAATCCCAAAGAAAGGCAATGCCAAAGAATGCTCAAACTACTGCACCTTGCACTCATCTCACATGCTAGTAAAGTAATGCTCAAAA
>NW_011494889.1:510541-514613 GCF_000754665.1 Bison bison bison | reverse complement strand
TGCCAACATCTGCTGGATCATGGAAAAAGCAAGAGAGTTCCAGAAAAACATCTATTTCTGCTTTTTTGACTATGCCAAAGCCTTTGACTGTGTGGATCAGAATAAACTGTGGAAAATTCTGAAAGAGATGGGCATACCAGGCCACCTGACCTGCCTCTTGAGAAACCTGTATGCAGGTCAGGAAGCAACAGTTAGAACTGGACATGGAACAACAGACTGGTTCCAAATAGGAAAAGGAGTACGTCAAGGCTGTATATTGTCACCTTGCTTATTTAACTTATAGGCAGAATACATCATGAAAAATGCTGGGCTGGATGAAGCACAAGCTGGAATCAAGATTGCTGAGAAATATCAACAACCTCAGATATGCAGATGACACCACCCTTATGGCCGAAAGTGAAGAAGAACTAAAGAGTCACTTGATGAGAGTGAAAGAGGAGAGTGAAAAAGTTGGCTTAAAGTTCAACATTCAGAAAAATAAAATCATGATATCTGGTCCCATCACTTCGTGGGAAATAGATGGGGAAACAGTGGAAACAGTGTCAGACTTTATTTTTCTGGGTTCCAAAATCACTACAGATTGCAGCCATGAAATTAAAAGACGTTTACTCCTTGGAAGGAAAGTTATGACCAACCTAGACAGTATATTCAAAAGTAGAGACATTGCTCTGTCAACAAAGGTCCGTCTAGTCAAGGCTATGGTTTTCCCAGTGGTCATGTATGGATGTGAGATTTGGACTATAAAGAAAGCTGAGCACTGAAGAATTGATGCTTTTGAATCGTGGTGTTGGAGAAGACTCTTGAGAGTCCCTTGGACTGCAAGGAGATCCAACCAGCCCATCCTAAAGGAGATCAGTCCTGGGTGTTCATTGGGAGGACTGATGTTGAAGCTGAAACTCCAATACTTTGGCCACCTGATGCAAAGAGTTGATTCATTGGAAAAGACCCTGATGCTGGGAAAGATAGAGGGCAGAAGGAGAAGGGGACGATGGAGGATGAGATGGTTAGATGGCATCACCGACTCAATGGACATGAGTTTGGGTAAAGTCCGGGAGTTGGTGTTGGACAGGGAGGCCTGGTGTTCTGCGGTTCATGGAGTCTCAAAGAGTCAGACACGACCGAATGACTGAACTGAACTGGAAAGGATATATCTAAATTCTCACCCCTTAGTATCTGTGGATATGACATGATTTGCATATAAGATCTTTACAGGTATAATTAAGTTAAAAATGTTGGCATAACATCATCTTGGGCTTGGAGTGGGTCCTAAGTCAATGACTAGTGTTCTAATAATAGGAGAGGGAGATTTTAGGCACACAGACAAAGAAGAAAAGGCCATGTGAACACAGAGGCAGAGATGGGAGGGCAGCTCCAGGCCAAGGAATTCCAGTGATTGCCAGCAGCCCCCAGAGGCAAGGAGAGAGGGTAGAGTGAATTCTCCCTTGGAGCTTTTGGAAGAAACCAACCCTGCCAACATTTTGATTTTAAGCTTCTGGACTCTAAAACTGTGAGAGAGCAAACTTCTGTTGCGTAAGGTACCATAACAAATTATGGCAGCTGTAGGAAACTAATAGACGTGGGCATATCAAGAAATAAAAAGAAATGATGACCACATATGTCAGAATTATTTCCTTGGACAGTGAGGAGGCAGGGATTAGAATAGGTGCATGGAGGCCTTATCCAGAGGCTGAAAAATTCTGTTCTTGACTTTGGTGGTAGAGACAATGGTGTCTACCTTACAAGACTTCCTTGAGTGCTACCATTGTTTTCTGTGCTTTTCTATTTCTGAGTCCTAGTTCCAATTAAAAAAAGTTTTCAAAGTCCATGTACAATCCATCTGTGGCTCCACTCCCACATAGAATTCCTGTCATTCTTTCTAGAAGGAAATGACATGTGTCTGATCATTTATTCTTGACAAAAACATTTCTTTTTTTTTAACTTTACAATATTGTATTGGTTTTGCCATACATCAACATGCACCCACCACGGGTGTACACGTGTTCCCCATCCTGAACCCCCCTCCCACCTCCCTCCCTATACCATCCCTCTGGGTCATCCCAGTGCACCAGCCCCAAGCTTCCTGTATCCTGCATCAAATCTAGACTGGCGATTCATTTCTTATATGATATTATACATGTTTTAATGCCATTCTCCCAAATCATCCCCCCTCCCTCTGTTTTCTATTTTTCTGCCATTTTTTCCAAGTAGTATTTTGTCATTAATATCAATAACTGACTTTATTTTTCAGTTGTATATTCATCTTGACCTCTTCTTTAAAAAAAATGCCTTTCACTGCTTGTTTTGAAGCAAATCATCCACTCCCAAATGCATGTCATCGCTCTTTGCTGATTTGAACACATCATTTTAAGAAACAATCTTGAACTATTTCCTTCCTCAGTCTAATTTAGTTTTTCACCTTCACATCATAAATGATGAATATTCCATATCATAGTTGATCTTTGAAAATATGTTATCAAAATGGAGACTAAAAATAGCATCAAGTATTTCTCCTTGGGCTTTCAATATTATCTTTTATCTGCTTTTCATTTTCTGTCTCTCTGGGATGGAAAAATTCCTTCTTGACCCACCTCCACTATTCTTTTGGATGATAAAAAAACAAACGTTTCTTCATTTCCTTCCTGTTTCTTATTATATATACTGTCTATTGTTTGTCCACACCAAAGCACATGAATTACAACAAAAATCACATTCCATTTCCCAGGAAGCTCATGACTGATCTGTCAGTCTTCTGAAATAAAAAGTCTGTGTGCGTTGTGGAACTTTCTTTGCTCACTTACTAGTTTTCTATAACTTTTTTTTTTCTCCTTTGGAGGACCTTATGAAGACTGGTATAAAATAAAATGGGAAAGAGTCAATATAAGCCCCCAAATTTCAGGACCAGAGACACTGGGCATATGCAGTGGCCTACCTTTGATTTCTCTCACTGTGTGTCTCTCAGTCTCTCCTTCCCCTTCTCTGTCTTCCCCTTCTCTCTGACTGTCGGTAGTACAGAAATAGCAGATTGGATTGATCTTGGATTCTAGCTCTGGTTCTCCTCTACTTCGCTATATGTGTGTGTGTGTATGTGTGTGTGTGTGTGTGCTAGTTGCTGAGTCATGTCTGACTCTTTGTGGCCCCATGGGCTGTAGACCACCAGGCTCCTATATTCATGGAATTTTCCCAGGCTATTACTGGAGTAGCTAGCCATTCTCTTCATTAGAGGATCTTTCCAACCTGAGGATTGAACCCAGGTCTCCTGAAGTGCAGGCAGATTCTTTACCATCTGAGCCACCAGGGAAGCCCACTTGGCTATCTACATTTAGATAATTTGTTTAACACTCTTGGTCTCCCCTTTCTCCGGTATGTTCTGGACAAAGAAACTTTTCTTCAAATTAACCCTCTTCAGAAATCCAACAACCAAAACAGATGTAAGCAGAAATGACTTGATGTATATGTGCATCTGTATTTGTTGAAAGTGAATCAGTTCTAATGAGGTCTGATGTTGTTCTCTGTCCCATGTCCTTGGGACAGTATAGGGCCAGCCCTTGTGCTAACTGAGTTCTTGGGTCCTTTCTACTCAAGTATTTCTGAGTCAGTTGATGAGCTTAGTCATGGATCTGATTAGAGAACTACTCAGGGAAATACTAGTCTGATTCTGTTTTTGTTTTAAACACATATTTTAGAATCTTTTATTGTTAGAAATATGGGAGATAGGAATACAGATATGATGACTTAGTGTATTTCATATATACATATATATATGTGTGTATATATATAATCTCACTTACAGTTTCATTATTTTTTCTAGGCTATCAAATTGTTGCAATAGTAGTGGTTTGCAGGAACTTTTAATAAAGAAATATCAACAAGTCATAATCTTTTTTTATGAAACATAGAATTCTTGAAATTCTTCCTGTGATGGATCCTGGGCTAGGTGCTATGTTGGGATTTAATTAGTAAACTTTAGTACAAATCTCAATGGTTTGTTATAATAAACATTTATTTCTCATTCATATTACATGCCAGCTGGCTGGCTGTTGTGCCTACAGTCCATATAACTCTTTTTTTTTCT
>NW_011494889.1:509743-510319 GCF_000754665.1 Bison bison bison | reverse complement strand
CCCAGTGCACCAGCCCTGAGCACCCTGCCTCATGCATCGAACCTGGACTGGTGATCTATTTCACATATGATAATGTACATGTTTCAATGCTATTCTCTCAAATTATCCCACACTCGCCTTTTCCCACAGAGTCCAAAAGACTGTTCTATACATCTGTGTCTCTTTTGCTGTCTTGCATATAGGGTTATCGTTACCATCTTGATAAATTCCATATATATGCATTAATATACTGTATTGGTGTTTTTCTTTCTGACTTACTTCACTCTGTATAATACGCTCCAGTTTCATCCACCTCATTAGAACTGATTCAAACACATTGTTTTCCATGTGTAGTTCTATTTCCAGTTTTTTAAGGAATCTCCACACTGTTCTCCATAGTGGCTGTTCTAGTTTGCATTCCCACCAACAGTGTAAGAGGGTTCCCTTTTCTCCACACCCTCTCCAGCATTTATTGCTTGTAGACTTTTGGATTGCAGCCATTCTGACTGGCGTGACATGGTACCTCATTGTGGTTTTGATTTGCATTTCTCTGATAATAAGTGATGTTGAGCATCTTTTCATGTGTTTGTTAGCCAT
>NW_011494889.1:498111-509629 GCF_000754665.1 Bison bison bison | reverse complement strand
GTCTTCTTTGGAGAAATGTCTGTTCAGTTCTTTGGCCCATTTTTTGATTGAGTCGTTTATTTTTCTGGAATTGAGCTGCAGGAGTTGCTTGTATATTTTTGAGATTAGTTGTTTGTCAGTTGCTTCATTTGCTATTATCTTCTCCCAGTCTGAAGGCTGTCTTTTCACCTTGCTTATAGTTTCCTTCATTGTGCAAAAGCTTTTAAGTTTAATTAGGCCCCATTTGTTTATTTTTCCTTTTATTTCCATTATTCTGGGAGGTGGGTTATAGAGAATCCTGCTATGATTTATGTCAGAAAGTGCTTTGCCTATGTTTTCCTCTAGGAGTTTTATAGCTTCTGGTCTTACATTTAGATCTTTAATTCATTTTGAGTTTATTTTTGTGTATGGTGTTAGAAAGTGTTCTGGTTTCATTCTTTTACAAGTGGTTGACCAGTTTTCCCAGCACCACTTGTTAAAGAGGTTGTCTTTTCTCCATTGATATTCTTGCCATATACCTCTTCATTCCAGGATGCAGGGCAAAGAAGCAGGCTTTATTTGCCATCCTTTTGATAGAAGAAATGATCAAAAGAACTGGGAAAAATTCACCATGCTCTTAAAGCTTCTGCTTTGGTGAGGCATATATCATATTTGCTTATATTCCATTTCCTAAAGGAATTGCTTGACCAAGCTCACCATCAATGGAATGGGAAAATACATTGCTCCTTCTTCCAGGAGACATTACATGTCTTGTGGTCATGGATGAGCTATAAATTCTTCTTATAGTACAGGGTAGAGAATAAATAGTTGGAAAAAATGCTACAATCTTCCATAGTTATTAAGTTAATCAGACAAAAATCCTACCTTTTAGGTGCTTATAATTTAGTAGGGGAGAGAAAAAATACACACAGTCAGCCAGAACATAGAGATGACTGTGACAAGAGCCACAGTAAAGATAGATAGTCACAGTGAAAATGCTGTGTATGTTCAGAGAGAGAGAGAGATAAGGATCATTTGAGGGTGATCGGAGAAGGGTTTATTCATTTATTGAAAATAGTATAGTTTGAACATGGAGGCAAAAATCATAGCCTAGGAAGAGAAAACAATGTGAATAAGAGCATAATAGCGGGAAAACACGGGGAAATAGAGACTTATGGGAAATGGAATAGAAATTTTCCCTAAAATGTGGAAGGAAGGGTGGTGAAAAAATTAGAAATCAATGTTAGGTCATTTTGTGATCCAGTGGTTAAGACTCTGTGCTTCCAAAGCAGGGGGTACAGGTTGAATTCCTGTTGAGGGAAGTTTGGAATGCCACGTGGTGCAGCCAAAATGAAAAAGAACCAGAAAGTTAAATTGGAAATTTAAAAGTTTTGACTAAGGCAACAAGGAGCTGCTGATCCCTTTTATGGGGAGCAGTGACATAACTGAAATTGTCCTTTGGGAAGATGAATCAACCAATATTGTGAAGAGGGCATGATTTATGATGAAAGTGGTCAGGGAGAAGCAGAGCCAGTTAGTAACAATGCTAGTTAGAAAGCTTCAGACATGAGATGATGGAAGCCAGAAGTACAGAGAGATGGGGATGGGAAAGAAAAGAGGATAGACCTTTACTATTTGATAGAGAGGAATGGATAGGATTTGACAATCTGCTGGATGCAAGTGGCTGGGATCCAAGATGGTGTCAAGGTTCACAGATGAAATACCTGGGATTGTGGGAGTATCATATATAGACATAGGGAACCTTGGAAATTAACTGTTAAAGTTTACTTTGAAGTTCATGAGTATCTAGAATTAGTAGCAGTTACTAATTCTAGCAGTTACTAATTTAGCAGTAGACTAAAGCAGTCAAAATATTGTTATTGCTTAACTACAAGGAGGTTGCTAAAGGATATATGGGGTCTATCTCTTTCTGTATTTCAATGGTGACTTCTACCCAGAATCCAGTGGGTTTTCAACCATTATATTGCTATGCATTCACAGAGCTCATGCCTTTTTCAGAGCTTTCATGCTTTCCAAAGAATTAAAAGTAATTTCTTTTTAGGTGCCACTAGGTAGAGAAACAGCAATTAAGACTCTATGTTGTCAGATCCAAAATGAGGTAGAGAGGACTTGAACTTGCACAAAATCACTCAAGGGATTGATGCTAATATGATAAAGGGCTTCTCTGAAGGGCTGATGCTAGATCAGATATAATCCAAGGGAATTTCAGCATTACTACATCCCAGAAAGAATAGTGATTTTTAGAGCTTCATATTTCTTGTTGCAAGTCCAACTCTGCCACTTAATTGCTATATGACTGAGCAAATCACTTAACCTCTCTGTATGTCAGTTCTGTTACATGTAGAAGAAAAATAATATTTCACTTAAAGATAATTAAGAGGGATAAATTAGATAAAGGATGTACAATATCTACTGCAGTGCTTTGTTCTTGCGGACTCATTTCAGAATACTATTTACCTTTTCCTGTAGCAAAGGGCTGAATAAATTAAGCACTAGGTAAATGTTAGTTTCCTTTCCAAGATGTAAAAAGCATATTTTTTTCCATTTAATTTTTTAAGATGTCAGTGGAATTATCTGCTCCATAGAAACTGAAATTACTAATTCTTTAAGGCTGGAGACTTGCCCTTTTTTTAAGTTTGGTTGTTGGTGGTGATTTTGTTGCTAAGTTATGTCTGACTTTTGCTACCCAATGGACTGCAGTCAGCCAGGTTCCTCTGTCCACGGGATTTACCAGGCAAGAATACTGAAGTGGATTGCCATTTCCTTCTCCAGGGGATCTTCCCAACCCAGGGATTGAAACTGGGTCTCCAGTATTGGAGGCAGTCTCCTGCAGTGCAGGTGGATTCTTTACAGATTAAGCCACCAGGGAATCCTTTTATAAATCTTGAGTGCCTGTAAATAGTCATTTTAGGGAGTAGGGTGAGAACATGCATCACAAATAACAACTGGTGGAACTTTTTCAACATACTAAGATTCTGTGGTTTGCAGAAAAAATACTGATAAATGAGTAGTCAGAAATGTGATTTTGAGATGGAGGTCTGTACATCAACTCTGAGGGATACCACTTAAGTAGATAGTGATGGGAGAGCTGCCTCCTGTGTGATGCAACTCAGGGGTTCCAGCTAGATCTCTCTCACCTTATCACCTAGTAACTGACTGAGCCTATTTATCACCTGTCAACTGGGAGTGATGATAACTACTTTGTTTACTTCATTGGGTGATTAATCATAGTGTAATCCTCCTTACACTTGATTCCATATTTGCCAATGTGTCTCCTTGCTAAAATGTATTTGCAGCCCCTAAGTCAGTACACCCTGTGCTTTCTTCATATCCTCAGATTGTGCAGAGCAGTCAATGAGAGGTGTGAAGCCCTGATGTTCATGTTCTCACTGCACTGGAGCAAGGTGACTCTACCTTCTCGTTTCAACTCTGATACTGTAAACAGGTGCCCTTTCTGCCATCTACTTGGTGTCACATTTTCCTCATTGTTTTGCTTCTTGTTGGTAATGTCACTGTGGCAATGGCGCTCAAATGGAGTGCTGAAGTGCCCTGTAGTGATCCCAAGTGCAAGAAGGCTGTGATGCCTGTGGAGAAAATAGACGTCTTTTTAAGCTTCATTCTGGCATGAGTTACAGCACTGGTGGCATGAGTTCAATGCCAGTGAATCATCAGTGTATTAAATATGGAATCTTTAAATGGAAACTCTGATAAAATATGGCTATGTATTGATTGAGTGTCCCAGGTGGCTCACTTGTAAAGAACCTGCCCGCCAATGCAGGAGACCTGGGTTCGACACCTGATCTGGGAAGATCTCCTGGAGAAGGAAATGGCTACCCATTCCAATATTCTTGCCTGGAAAACTCCTGGCAGGCTACAGTCCATGGGGTTGCAGAAAGAGTTGGACATGACTCAGCAACTAAACAATAACAACATGTATTGATGAAAATGTCACCGAAAGGCAGGAACCCACCTAAGAGCAATGGTTCAGTTATTCGTTAATCCATTTTCTGTGGCAACTTCCTAGAACATAACCTCTGTGAATAGCAAGAATCCACTGTATACTTGGGAGGAAGGGGAGAGGGAAATTAGGAGTTTGTGGTTAACATATACACTTTATTATATATAATATAATAAGTATATATAATATAAATAACAAGGACCTATTGTATAGCACTGTATAGCACAGGGAACTCTACTCAATATTCTGCAATAATCCACATGGTAAAAGAATCTAATAAACAATGGATATAGGTATCCATTGTTGAATCACTTTGCTGTACACCTGAAACTAACAGAACACTGTAATTTAACTCTACTCAATTAAAAAAAACGTTATTTGTCCCAGGATGCTAAAAGAAAAAAAGAAGAAAAAATACACTGTATGCATCCCTTCTTTTTGAGCACTGTACTAAGAACTTTACAGATTTTGTCACTTAGCTATAGAAACAAAGAAACAATGAGGTAGGTACATCATTATCTGCCCATTTAAATCATCTGCCCATTTTACAGTGGGCAGAAAACTGACATACAAAGACCTTAAACAACTGTTCTCATGTCAAACAGCAGAGGGGGAGGACCCAGGGCTGGATTCAGTACTAGACAGTTTGTCTGTGAAAGCTTTAAAAAAAAAAAAAAATGTATAAATGTTTTATTAATAGTGAGTGACAGGGAGGCCTGGCATGTTGCAGTCCATGGGGTCGCAAAGAGTTGGATGTGACTTAGCGACTGAACAACAGCAACAACAATGTTTTATTAAACATGATTTATCATTACTGTTATTAATTTAGGGATGGCCAGTTCATCTCGTATGAACTGGCATTAGAAAGAATCTTTGACACAGATGTATAGAACAGTCTTTTGGGCTCTGTGGGAGAGGGAGAGGTTGGGATGATTTGGGAGAATGACATTGAAACATGTATAGTATCATATAAGAAATGAATCGCCAGTCCAGGTTCAATGCAGAATACAGGATGCTTGGGGCTGGTGCACTGGGATGACCCAGAGGGATGGTACGGGGAGGGACATGGAAGGGGGTTTCAGGATGGGGAACACGTGTACACCCGTGGCAGATTCATGTTGATGTATGGCAAAACCAATACAATATTGTAAAGTAATTAGCCTCCAATTAAAATAAATAAATTTAAATTTTAAAAAAAAGAAAGAATCTTTGATGAATGAAGAGTAGCCATGAGGGTCTATCCAGCCTAGTCACTGAGATGATACAGTGTCGTCATCACAATTAGAATCATCCAGACCAGCAAAATGCTCAGGACTCATACCCTCTCTTGGTCTTTGATCCTTGAAATGCCAATACCATGAGAGATGGTCTGAAATTTAGTTATAAAATGGCTGCCTTGTAAGAAAAAGAAACCACTGTACTGAAAAAACCCTAATCCTGACTACAGGGTTCCTCACTCCCAGCGCATGTCCCTCCTTCCCCCAACCTGTTCCACCAAGAGGTTTTCTCATCCAAGGCTTTACAAAGGCCACATGTTGTCAGCAATTTATGAATACGAATAATGTGATTTACATTCCTTTGATTTAATATAATGATTAAACTTCTTTGTACTCTGTTCCAACTCACTGAAATGAAACAATACATTTCCTTTAAAATCCTTTGTCCTTTATTAGTAATTTTTCCCTTTCCAAATTTGCTTGGCTTTGGCAAATGAAAGATAAATTTTGCTTTGATTTGGTGGCACAGAGTGATCAAAAGAGAATTAAAACATTAGTTAAAAGGCACAAGGGAATTGAACAGGACAGGAATTAAGTTAGTTGAAGAAAATTACCTTATGGTTGTAAATCAGCAGGGGTTCAGATAGATGTAAGGAATTCATTTCTGCATCCAAATAATTATTTTTGCTTTTCAACAATAGCACAGGACTGTGTTCCTATGGGTGTTTAGGGACACCATAGCCAATCCTTAATTAAATGGAGGGGCCCTTCTGACTATAAGGATAACATGATCAATGTATTGTGGGCTGAGATTTGGGCATGATCATGGCCTTCCCTTTCGTTCCTAACCTTTGATGACCCAGGATTCAGTCCTCAGTGAATTTCTCATTTAAGAAAATATGAAAGAAAAGAGATGTAAAGAGAGGCTTTAGAACAGTCTAATAAAAAGATTTTGAATGGCCTTATTGCAAAGAATTCTTTGAAATGGAGAATGACAAGACCGAATTGGGAGGCTGGAAAAAAAGGAACTGGAATATTTCTCTTGTTGAGACCTCTTGTATTCTAGGTGGAAGGGCAATGGAAAGTTGTGGGGGCTGAGAATGGTGAGGGGATGCTTCAGGAACAGTCACACTGTACAAACTGGATTTATCAAGGGAAGTGGGGCCCCTCTATGTCTGGATTTCTGTCCTTCCCACCTGATACACCGGAAAGAAGCTGGGCAGGGCTGCAGATCTGAGTTCTAGCTGGGGTTCTATGAATTTGGGCAAAGAGCTTTTTAATTCCCTTGTCTGCAAAATGGGATTAGTATATTTTGTGCTCTGTACATCTCAAAGGATTTTGGTGAGGATCAAATGGACAGCATGTGTGAAAATGCTTTGCAAAATTTAAGACGGTTACAAAAATAACCTTCCTTGAATGTAAGAACTGAGCTCTTGAACTTGGCTTTGCATCATATTCACCCCATGTGAGCTTTTAAAAATCATATCTCATCTTCTCAGACTCCATGCTCAAATCATAAGAGATAGGGTCAGAGATCATTAAAAAAAAAATAAAAAAGACACAAAACCTCCCCATAGAACTATAGAAACAAAAGAATAAAACCAGAAATCCTTTGGATGATGATGTTGTTGTTGAATATTAACAATTACTATGGACTTTGAGACAGAAGAAATTTAAGATCTTGCTTGTGCTAATCCAGTGGTGTATGATTGGAACCTGGTCTCTCTCAGGTTCCTGGTGTTAAGGACCTTTAGGTGATAGGTTTTTTGGGGACAGACCTTGGCTACTGATGGCTAATCCTGCTTTCATAAAAGGGAAAGTCATAAGATCCATATAATAAATTTAAGGGTTTTCTCTGTGCCAGGAATGGTGTTGGGTAAATTTTAAGCATTCAAGTGACCCCTGTGAACTCCAAGAACACTGGACGAATGCCTGGCTGGTTCCAGAATATAGTTAGAACCTTGCTGGAAGAAAGAAGCTGTCTTTCTGAGCAGAGCTGGGTATTCCATTGAGGGACTGCAGTTTCTGTTAGATTGTCTTCTTACACTTTCATGTTGAGTTTGTCTACCATCTTGCAAGGGCAGTTCAATACCCCTCCTTTTTTTGAGTGACATGGTACTTAATCAACTAATTCTCTTGAAAACTGGAAAGAGGAGATGAGGTATTATGATTGAAGTCTCTGCACCCCAAGGAGAAAAAGAAACAGAAATGTGTGGCCTCTAATTTAGTGTAAAGATCAATGCAGTGTTAAAGAGAATAGCCCTGCCAAACACACTCTCACAGCACGCAGGGCTGAGCTTGCAAATCAGCTTCCACTTAAAATGTAAAGATCAGAGCAGCCTGGAAATTTTTGGTCTCTACTTCTGCTCACTTATTCCTCAAGGATCACAGCTGACTGTTTCAAAGGAGCTGCAAACAGCTGCCTATTCATTTGCTCATTTGCTCTCTGATAGGTTCATATTAGGCATCCTTCCAAAACCACTACTTCTATTAAGGTCGCAGGGTCACAGCAGGACATTTCCAAACAGAGTGCTCTGAGAACATTTAGAAACAGGTTGCAAATGCATATTGATTATTTCCAGTTGCTTAAAAAATGGGATTTTAGCCTTATTACTAATAACTGCTGGTTGAAAAACATCCCTTGGTTAAAAAAAAAACAAAAAACCTCAAACCAAATTACACATCCTTTCTTCTAGTCATGAAAGAATGTGTAGGAAATGGGCCAATTTTAACAGTCAAATTTAAAGAGCCAGGGTCTCCATGAGGATATGAAAATGAAGGGATAGTTTGAATGTAAGAGATAGTGACTGTTTGATGAGACACAGAGTCTTGCCCTGTTTATTTGTAATCTCACCTGAGTCTGAGAATTCTCAGTGGTTGCATATATTTCAACTCGATAATATGTCTTTTCTTGTAATATATTGTTAGGTTAATTACTGTATTTGTTATCTGGGTCAACATGCTCAGTTTGTGGTGTTTATGGTGCAATTCAGTTTCTCTCTGCTTGTTGTCTTTTCTAACTGCCAAATAACTTCTGAATCTGTTCCTGCCCCTTTAATTCCCATCACCCAAAGCTTTGTGATGAGGCTCTCATTTCTCACTTGGCTTAAAATTACAGCCTCATAGCCACTTTCTCCTTATCTCTTTTGCCTTGGCTTGAATCTCCTCATCATGCCAGACTAATTGCTGTGGGCCGAATGTGTGTGTCCCCCTCAAAATTTATATATTGAAATCCCAGTCCCCAGTGTGATAGTATTTGGAGATGCAGCCTTAGAGAGGTAATTAAAGCATGAGGGTGGAGTCCTCAGGAATTGGATAAGTGCCCTAATAAAAGGGGCTCATGGAGAAGGCAATGGCACCCCACTCCAATACTCTTGCCTGGAAAATCCCATGGACGGAGAGGCCTGGTGGGCTGCAGTCCATGGGGTCGCTAGGAGTCAGACACAACTGAGTGACTTCACTTTCACTTTTCACTTTCATGCATTGGAGAAGGAACTGGCAACCCACTCCAGTGTTCTTGCCTGGAGAATCCCAGGGATCGGGGAGCGTGGTGGGCTGCCGTCTCTGGGGTCGCACAGACTCGGACCCGACTGAAGCGACTTAACAGAAGCAAAAGGGGCTCAGAGAGCTCTTGAGCCTTCTTTCTGCCATGTGAGGGTATGATAAGGAGTCAGCAGTCTGCAACTTGGCAGAAGGCTCCTATGGGCACCCTGGTCTTGAACTCTCAGCTTCCAGAACTGTAAGAAACACAATTCTGTTGTTTATAAGCCAATCTGTTTATGGTATTTTGTTACAGCAGCCTGGACTGACTAAGACACTTCAAACCACAAATCCTCCCTGGAACACTTCTGAGTCTTCTCCTCCTGCTCTCGATCCCATATAGTTCAGTTCTGCATACAGGAGGCATTATGCACAGATAACTACCTGTGTCTCAAGTTTAATCTCCCAATACGCTCCTCTCAAACAAAATACTTATCATTTCCAAATTTGCTTTCAGTTCCATAACAAAGCTCTTTTCCCCCTAAGTTGTCCCATATTTTTATCCAATTTTATAGAAAGAGTTATCAGACTTTCTCTTTAAGATGGCCACCCACCTAAGACTTTTGTCCTTTCCTTCAACTTTGAAAGATTTATTTTTTCAGCTGTTTATTTGCTTTCTGATGGTTTGCTCCTATCAGCTTCTTGTGTTGCCAAGTAGGTACACAGTCTCCTTAATCTTGGGGAAGAAAAGGATCCCTCATTGTTTGTATCCCTATATCCCTTATCTTTTGGTTTTTCATCCACATCTGTCATCTCAAATGAGTCATCTGCATGTATGTGCACAGTTCCCACCTGGTGTGCCTTGGCACCCTAGTATTTTATCAGGCAGGATTTCAGGAACCCCAAATCCTGGTGCCTTCAGCCCTTGAGGTGGCCAGAGGTCTCCTTGGTTCATCTTACCTGGCCACAAAAGACCTGTGTCTATGTACCCCCAAAAGTGAAAAGTTAAAGTGAAGTTGCTCGGTCATGTCTGACTCTTTGCGACTCCATGGACTGTAGCCTACCAGGTTCCTCTATCCATAGGATTTTCCAGGCAAGAATACTGGAGTGGGTTGCCATTTCCTTCTCCAGGAGATCTTCCCAACCCAGGGATTGAACTTGGGTCTCCCACGTTGTAGCCAGACGCTTTACCGTCTGAGCCACCAGTGAAGTCCCCTAATATATATAGGTACCCCAATATATATACAAAACCAAAATGTCTTATGTGTGCCATGATGTGGGAAAGTTTGGGAAACATATCTGAATCCTTCCCCACTGCTCAGGTATTCCTTAAGCCCATTTCATACCTTCTTGAAAATCCTCTGGAATGTCATCCTTATGATGGAATCCAAGGGATCATTTCAGACTTCACCCTTCACAAATTTTTCATCATCTGCAATATGCATGTTCTTGACCTTTGCCCCTCCTGTGGTTGCTGTGACTTCTTCTCTGACTCTTCTCTACAACGTAGTTTAAACCAATCTTCCACTCTCACACAGGTGTTGACCCCAAAAGTACACCTTGGTAAAGTTCTTCATGCAGACCTTTCATGCAGACCTTCTCAGGGAACCCAATTAGTAATGGTAGCCTTCCTTGAATTTTATAAGGTGAGTTATTAAGATCTTTTCTGAGATTCTAGAGGGTTTGTTTATATGAGTAGAATAGGATTTATCCCATTAAAATCAAGTTTATTTCAAACTTCTATCACTACACTAGGAGAAGGCAATGGCAACCCACTCCAGTACTCTTGCCTGGCAAATCCCATGGACGGAGGAGCCTGGTAGGCTGCAATACATGGGGTCGCTAGGAGTCGGACATGACTGAGCGAATTCACTTTCACTTTCATGCATTGGAGAAGGAAATGGCAACCCACTCCAGTGTTCTTGCCTAGAGAATCCCAGGGACGGGGGAGCCTGGTGGGCTGCCATCTATGGGGTTGCACAGAGTCGGACATGACTGAAGTGACTTAGCAGCAGAAGCAGCATCACTACATTGGATTAGCAGCTCCTGGAGGGTGAAGAATACTTCTTCTGTATCCTAACCTAGTAATATTTCCTCACCAATGGACACATTCCTGTTGGCCAAGTAGGATCACTCTTTGCAACAACTTCCTATAAGAAATAGGTTCCCTCTCCATCCCTCACACCTTCTCTTACTGATCTCACGTATCAGTGTGATTGGACTGGATTATCCATTGGTAACAACTCAAAGTCCATTTTTGAATCAGCAAAGGTTTATTTCTGATTCATGTATTTGCTGATATTGAGCTGGACATTTCATTCTGCCTTGTTCTCCTTTCAGGGGTTAGCCTAACAGAAAGGTCACTAAAATATACCTAATCTCCATATCAGGGGAAAGAGACCTTTGAATGGCCTTACATCATCAATTAACTGCTCCAGCTCTGAGTGGTCATGTGTCACTTCTCTTCACAATTCATTTGTTGAAAGTAGTCACATGGTCCCTCCAGATCATAAGAAACCCAAGTGTAATCATATGGCTGAAGACAGAGAGCTGAAAACTTTTGGTGAAGAGCTCCAAGACTACCACCCATTACTATAAAGCAGGATGTGGTAGGTCTTTAGCATTTCCCCTTTTCACTGAGAGTTCAGTCACACGCTCATGAGAATTGTTACATCTATAGACGTAGTTTCAGACTCCAGCAGCCTGGGATTGGTAAGAAGCTCAGAGTGGGAGACCACCTTGGTGGTCTAGTGGTTAAGAATGTGCCTGGTAATGCAGGGGATTAAGGTTTAGTCCCTGGTTTGGGAATTACCTAACAGAAGCAGAAGATATTAAGAAGAGGTGGCAAGAATACACAGAAGAACTGTATACAAAAGATCTTCAC
>NW_011494889.1:496816-497697 GCF_000754665.1 Bison bison bison | reverse complement strand
CCAAGCCAAGCTTCAGCAATACATGAATCGTGAACTTCCAGATGTTCAATCTGGTTTTAGAAAAGGCAGAGGAACCAGAGATCAAATTGCCAACATCCGCTGGATCATGGAAAAAGCAAGAGAGTTCCACAAAAACATCTGTTTCTGCTTTATTGACTATGCCAAAGCCTTTGACTGTGTGGATCACAATAAACTGTGGAAAATTCTGAAAGAGATGGGCATACCAGACCACCTGACCTACCTCTTGAGAAACCTGTATGCAGGTCAGGAAGCAACAGTTAGAACTGGGTGTAGAACAATAGACTGGTTCCAAATAGGAAAAGGAGTACATCAGGGCTGTATATTGTCACCCTGCTTATTTAACTTATATGCAGAGTACATCATGAGAAACGCTGGGCTGGAAGAAGCACAAGCTGTACCCAAGATGGCTGGGAGAAATATCAATAACCTCAGATATGCAGGTGACATCACCCTTATGGCAGAAAGTGAGGAGGAACTAAAAAGCCTCTTGATGAAAGTGAAAGAGGAGAGCGAAAAAGTGGGCTTAAAATTCAACATTCAGAAAACTAAGATCATGGCATCTGATCCCATCACTTCATGGGAAATAGATGGGGAAAGAGTGGAAACAGTGTCAGACTTTATTTTTTTGGGCTCCAAAATCACTGTAGATGGTGATTTCAGCCATGAAATTAAAAGACGCTTACTCCTTGGAAGGAAAGTTATGACCAACCTAGATAGCATATTAAAAAGCAGAGACATTACTTTGCCAACAAAGGTCCATCTAGTCAAGGCTATGGTTTTTCCAGTGGTCATGTATGGATGTGAGAGTTGAACTGTGAAGAAAGCTGAGTGCCGAAGAATTGATGCTTTTGAAGTGTGGT
>NW_011494889.1:493331-496716 GCF_000754665.1 Bison bison bison | reverse complement strand
CTGCAAGGAGATCCAACCAGTCCATTCTAAAGGAGATCAGTCCTGGGTGTTCTTTGGAAGGACTGATGCTAAAGCTGAAACTCCAATACTTTGGCCACCTGATGCAAAGAGTTGACTCATTGGAAAAGATTCTGATGCTGGGAGGGATAGGGGGCAGGAGGAGAAGGGGAGTGAGAGGATGAGATGGCTGGATGGCATCACTGACTCGATGGACGTGAGTTTGAGTGAACTCTGGGAGTTGGTCATGGACAGGGAGGCCTGGCATACTGCAGTTCATGGGGTTGCAAAGAGTCGGACATGACTGAGCAACTGAACTGAACTGAACTTGGGAACTAAGATCCTACATGCTATCTGGCAGCTGAACTCGGGATGCAACTAGAGAAAGTCCATGCACGGCAGTGATGAGCCCATGTGCTACAAGGAAGAACCAGTGCAGTCAAAATTTAAATAAAAATAAACGAAACGATAAAAAAAAGAAGCCCAGAGCAGAGGTGTAGGAAGCAGAGCCCTGGAGAAGGAAGGCTGCCTTGCCCTGCACACCTTCTAAGGGAAAATCTAAGGGAAACCCTGGTCAGAGACTTCACACTCTTGAAAAAATATCATGTGAGTAGAATGAACGAAATTAACTCCCACTGAAAATTTGGTTTGATCCAACTGACAATTTGGTTTGATCCAGGGACAGAATAGACTTTTGATGTGCACACATAAACACACAAACCTACATGTGGATATATATGAAACAGTTCTAAAGCAATATTTTTGAGTACATTCTGAACTCAAATCAGTCTAAGTAGCCCAACAAGGCCCTTCAGGTATCTGTGACAGTAGCAGGCAGTTAGCACACTGCTTGTGTTTTCTTAAAAATTTTCCTTTTCAGGTTGTTGAGATCAGATTTTTAAAATTTGCCTCCTTGAGCTAATTTATGTGTAAATTTCCACTACTTATAAAGAAAAGATTTGCTAGTCAAAGTTTTGCAGTGTTACATGCTTGAGTGTCATATGATGTGTGGGTTTCCTTACTTTTCCCCTTAAAAAGGAAACCGCATGTACAAAAGAAATTAAGGCATTTTCTCCTGTACATCTTGAAATACTTCTAGGTTGTCCACAGAGGAAGAACAAATCCTGTTTATCTTTAATTGCTTTGATTAATTGTTTGAAAGCCTAAATAGGGAGTTTCAGTCTGGAAATAGCATTCTGTAAAGGATCAGAGGGTTCCTGGACTTTCATGTGTATTTTTGTGCTTTAGACCAGTGCTGTCCAACAAAACTTTTGTGATGATGGGAATATCTGTATTTGCACTCTCCGAGATGGTAGCTGCCAGCTTCAGGTGGTTACTGAGCACTTGAAAGGTGTCAGCACAATGGAGGAGCTGAATTTTTCATTTCATTTCCTTCTAACTTATTTAAGTGTAAATGTAAATGGCCACAAGTGACTAGGGACCACCATATTGGGCAGTGCACGTTTAGAAACATGACCCAGAACCTGAGTGATCTGACAACCTAGAAACTTTGCTTTCTGCCCTGGCTTTGGGGAAGTTTGTTTGCCTGCTGTGTAGACTTCACCCCATCCTGCTTCTCTAGCATCTGCATACCCACAGGATGCCAAGTTCAGAAAAAGGCAGGTAGCTTTTCAAATTTATTTCAATTGATTCATTCCAGTTGACAATTCACTTAGAATTCCTCAGACTGCTAAAATTTTCTGAGCCCTGGGACCACGTACCTCAGTGTGGGACTATCACAGACGGGAGAAGAATCCCTGGGAAAGATCCTAGCTCTCAGAAGGCTTGCTTCCCCTTAGGCTCTGCTCACTTCCTCTCCTCTCCTTGGCCAGGTCACAGCCTGATTTCCTTTGGCTGTGACATTAGTTCTATGCACCATGGGAGATATAAGTCTTCTCATGTGGCTCAGTGGTAAACAATCAACCTGCCAAAGCAGGAGATTCGAGTTACATCCCTGGATCAGGAAGATTCCCTGGATAAGGAAATGGCAACCCACTCCAGTGTTCTTCCCTGGGAAGTCCCATGGACAGGGGAGCCTGATGGGCTATAGTCCCTGGGATCATAGAAGAATCAGACATGGCTTAGTGGTTAAACAACAATAACAAAAGGGAGATATATTCTCCTTAGGTTTCTTGCTTAGATATTTTGGATATGCCAGGAGAGTGTAATTTCCTTGGTTCTGTCTCTCTGAAACAGATTTAAAATGGCAGAACAGTGTTACAGCTCTGTTACAGCTCAGAGTTTTATTCAGTAAAGAAAGTCCATTCCCCAGGTATTAAGGTGGGCCAACCCACAGGAGAAGTCTCAGTCTGTTTTGGCTCCCTCTTTTTATACGTTTTGTCTCCTATCCCTTGAGTCTGCCCTATGCAAATTAGGGCTAGTCAGGAAAGGGGTGAGGGCAGGCCAGAACCCAGTCTCGTAGAAGACTTGCTGTGCCTGAAGCTGGCCCAGAAGGTGTGGGTTTCTAAATTCTTAAACTGGAAACATTCCTAACGCTTAAAGCAGCCCACTCCTGTAGAAAACTGTTACTGGAAACACAGATTGAGATTGATTAAAAAAAAAAGAAAAAAGTCTAGGGGGTACTTAGGCCAGTAGTCCTTACTCTGAAGGAAGAGCTCAGTGACCATTAGCTAGAGTGAGCAATTCTGTTATAAGCATCAAAACCACAGCCAAACTCAAGCTAAGGACCAGACTGCCTTAGCTAGGTAGCTGGCATACTCATCATCTAATTAGGATGTCCAAGGTGACACTAAACATGTATACATGCACCCGTTTCTTCATCTGTAAAGTGGGAGGGTTTGCCCAACCAAGGAATCTGAGGCTTTCCCAAGAAAAAGCTCATTAGCTGTGAAACCTGGTGACCAACTCTGCAGTGTTGTCCAACTGTTATTCATGCCCAGGCCATGGGCCATGAAATCCACTCTGAGAACAGAAGGGACCCACAGGCAGGTCATGCCCTGGGCTTTCAAGGAAGGCAAAATGAGTGATGGATGTAAAACTCAGGAGGTTTCTATCAGGGAGTCAGCCAGAGTGAATAAACAGGGATGTCAGTTTTACTGAGTGGATTTTAAAGTCTGAAATTTATACAACCACTGACACTTATGGGGGAAAACAAATCCCAGCCAACTTGCTCTTTACTGAAACATACCTTTTCTGAATTACCTTTCTCCCTTCTTACATTTTTCACAATTCATTCAAGGTTAACAACAAAAACATCGTTTTGAAAAGAATACACCCCCTCCATCTCAATCCACCCCTCAAAGTCTCAGCCTTTATAAAACTACCTTGTCTGGTTAAAGTCTCTATCTGATGTAGTCCGTGAACTCTCAGGGGCCACTCAACCTAGCAGGAAGTCCCTTAAAGAAAGAGGAGGGGCTGAAAAAAAAAA
>NW_011494889.1:483433-493231 GCF_000754665.1 Bison bison bison | reverse complement strand
CCTAGCTCTCAGAAGGCTTGCTTCCCCTTAGGCTCTGCTCACTTCCTCTCCTCTCCTTGGCCAGGTCACAGCCTGATTTCCTTTGGCTGTGACATTAGTTCTATGCACCATGGGAGATATAAGTCTTCTCATGTGGCTCAGTGGTAAACAATCAACCTGCCAAAGCAGGAGATTCGAGTTACATCCCTGGGTCAGGAAGATTCCCTGGATAAGGAAATGGCAACCCATTTCAGTGTTCTTCCCTGGGAAGTCCCATGGACAGAGGAGCCTGATGGGCTACAGTCCCTGGGATCATAGAAGAATCAGACATGGCTTAGTGGTTAAACAACAATAACAAAAGGGAGATATATTCTCCTCAGTTTTCTTGCTTAGATATTTTGGATATGCCAGGAGAGTGTAATTTCCTTGGTTCTGTCTCTCTGAAACAGATTTAAAATGGCAGAACAGTGTTACAGCTCTGTTACAGCTCAGAGTTTTATTCAGTAAAGAAAGTCCATTCCCCAGGTATTAAGGTGGGCCAACCCACAGGAGAAGTCTCAGTCTGTTTTGGCTCCCTCTTTTTATATGTTTTGTCTCCTATCCCTTGAGTCTGCCCTATGCAAATTAGGGCTAGCCAGGAAAGGGGTGTGTTTGCTTTACCTGAGGTTCTCACTCAGGTCCACAGATTTTTCCTTTGTTCTCTTTTTTCAAGCTTTCCTCTTTCTTTTTCTGTCTTTTAGCCACTGCCTTTTTGGACTCCTTTCTCTGTTCTAGCTGCCTAACAGATGTATTTTAGGCAGACAGATTGTCTTTTCCCTCTTGTCACACTTGGTGGAAATGAAAGCCATGAAGACTTAAGAAACATAGAAGGTCAGTCAGATTCTGCATTTGCTTCTCAATACACCATACCCTTAAAGCTCCGCTGAACAGGACTGGAACTTGGTACATTCTAGTCCCCAGTGAATTAGAGCTTAACATATGCAAATGCAGAAAACTCCTTTCCAACTGATGGATCTTTGGGTACATTTGCATCGTGGAAGCCACAACAGGGAAATCAAAGACTTAAGGAACTGCAGGTGCTGGAAGATAAGGTTAAAGGCAAAATCAAAGTAGGAAACCTCTCACTCCTCATTGGCTTAGAGAGAATGAATGTCATTTAGCATGTCTGATGTAATATGGCTCATTTGCTTTGAACTATTGTGACTCATATTGAAAAATAAAAGTCATTACTACAAAGTAATGGAACTGGTTTTTATACATCCACGTAAGAACCAAAACATTGAAACACAGATCTGGAGGGAAGTGGCTTGTTACTGCCCATGTTCAATGAATTTTTACCTCTATCTTCTGAGCACACAGTAAACACATCCTTTCGAATATTCTTCAAGGTAAGAAATCAGCCTCATTAGGTGGTATTGGACTGGAAGTGGAGGAGTAGCAGGTAATCACAAGTAGATTTAGCTTTTTCCTTCCTTTTTTTTTTGAACAGTGAGAATTCACCCAGAGTTGTTCAGGTAAAGGAAAGCCAGATGATAAAACTGGGCAGCACAACTTGGGTCAAAATCTGATTCTTTGCTTAATGTCACTTTATCTTTGCAGCAGCCACACAGCACAAGTGCCCAAGTGGAATGGGACATCGCTCTCCCATGTAATAATCTCATGAGTTGGGGGCTGATCAGGCCAGGGTGCTGCGCAAGTTTAATGTTATTAAATGTGATGCTCCTCCCCTGCATCGCCTTCTGGACGGCAGCAAGGGCAAGAGGATGAGTGAGGAAGCCTGTTTACCTTGCTTTGTTCTTGCTTCTCTCTTGAACTCATGCCATTGGTCTGGCCCATGCCTTGTTTACCACAGGGCAAGCCTCTGGGGGTCATTCATCTCTCTTTAGTCTCTCTCCTTCATGGGATTGGTAGTGGTGAGTTGGAGAAGGAAATGGCAACCCACTCTAGTATTCTTGCCTGGAAAATCCCATGAACAGAGGATCCTGACAGGCTATGGTCCATGGAGTCACAGAGTCAGACCCAACTGAGTGAGTAAACAACAGCAAAGAGGGTGAACAGATCCTGGGATGTGGCTTTCTGCTTAGGCTAGGAGGATAGGATAGGACAGGACACAGACTTTGCATGATAGTACTCATCTGATCAGATCCATCCTAACTGAGTTGAGAGGCATAGGTTTCACTTACAATAAAGTATTCCTTGGCTTCCATGTGTCAGATGCTTTGTGTGAGCAACTGCCCTCAGAAATGGGGACAGATGATCTTGTCCTGTTGATTATAGCCCTTGAGTCACACCATCATTTCTACTATTAATAGCATTATCTCCCCTACTTTATAGAAGTGGAAATTAATCCTCAGAAAGGCTAGGTGGCATGCCTCAAATCTTACACTGGGTAGTTATGAACTGGGGTGAGAATAAGGGCCCCTGACTGGTGTGCTAGAGCTGGCTGAACCGGCTCTTGAGGGTCAATTACTGTTGTCTCACACCAACTGTGTGTTCAGGGACTTCATTCTGATATCTTGAAATGAACCATCCTATGAGTGTTTGTACCATGGAAATGTACCATGGAGCTTCCCCCTGCCACTATAGAGCTGGTTATTAAGCATTTACCAGCAGTTGTGACTTGCACAGTCTATGTGGCTTCAAAATCCATATTCTTTTCACTGTTCCGTGGTTCTTTAGCAACACTGTGTTCTTGAAAAAGTGGGTTTTCTACAGGTTGGCTCATTTGAATTACACGTACCATTTTAAGACTGGGGTTTGCCCCAGAGCACGCTGGGTAGCTAGGTTTGGTACCATAACCAACTACCTTAAAGAGAAAAACCTTGATACTATCTGTCTTTCCACATCCTCTCTGGCTCCACACAGGTGTGCTGCCCATGAAGGGGATGAAGTGCCTATGGGCACACCCTTCACCCTGTGCTCTACTAAAGGAGGGTGGTGGGCAGTTAGGACTTCTCGCATCATGTACATAAAACAACAGACCTCGTAAGTGTATATGAGTCATAGATAGATAGAATGAGAAGTGTGGGAACTAGCTTGGGTTCAAATCCTGACCTGCATCACTAGTTAGATGGCTTTGGGCAAGTCACTTAACCTGTATATGCTTCTGTTTCATCTAAAATGTAAACCAATACAATATTGTAAAGTAAAAAAATAAATAAAATGTGAACTCATCTTGAAGTAAAGGGTTGGAGATAGTGCATGAATGAAAAAATACCTAGCACAGTGGTTTTATTAGACACATAGCAAATGCTCAGTAAATTGTGGCCTTTATTTAATTTCATATATTTATTAAAAATTTTTTTTGGCTGTGCCGTGGGGCGTGTGGGATCTTTATTCCCTTGACCAGGGATTGGACCTGCACCCCTGCACTGGAAGTGTAGATTCTTAACTATTGGACCACCAGGGAAGTCCAAATTTGTGACCTTTAAATGTGGACTTGTAACAACTAAGGTTTCCTGGAAGTTCATGGCTACATTCTTATGTATTCTGCTAATTTATAATGTACCTTTGTCTCTTCTCTCAATTAGAAAACTGTTACCAATGAAGACCATATCTGAGGAAAACTACTAGCCTAGGAGTTCATGTTATTTGTATTGCAAAGCAGTAGGATGAGAAAGAGAAGTCCCTCTGAAGTTTGGCTCATATTTCAGCTCTGCAACTGCAAGCTTATGATCTCCGAATTTCTAAATTTCTATTTTCTCCTATGTAAAATGGGAATAAAAAAATCACCTCCCTCATAAACTGTTAGGGTTCACTGAAATTTTTATGAATGTGCTCAGTACATTTCTTGATATGTATCTTGGTGCAATGAATGTTAGCAATTTTTTTAAAGCATTATTATCATGGATTTTTAGTAGTCTGATGTGATACACACATTCGGAGGTCAGCCTGGCTGAAAGGACAGCACTGGAAAGAGGATCCATGGAGACCCTCCCACCCTGAGAACTTGGGAATGGTGCAGGCTGGCAGGTGTGAATGAAGACTCATGCTCCTGACTTAATTACAAAAATGGCTTATGTGCAATGATTTAATAAAGGAAGAAAAACAAGTTTGACTCCATGTGTTTTAGACAAGGGCCAAGATCAACAACTTAAGAATGCTGGATCATTTGTTACTGTTTATTTATGCTTTGGGTGATGGTGTAGTAATTGCCCTTGCTTTTTTGTGCCTGATGCCTTTAGAAGCTGTAACAGATGCTGAAGGGAGGTGGGACAATTCAACATGGATCCAGGAAATTGAAAGTGAACTTTTCACAGACAGCCAAAAGAGTACGGTGAAGCTTTCTTTTGCTGGTTTCAGTGTGTGAATATGCATCCACTTTTAATTTAATAAAAATGCCCATGAGGATAAATGATGCTCTGCCAATTTTCTAGCCTCTTTGAAGAATTTCCCAAGTGTTAAGAGACTGAGAAATTAGACTTAAAGTCTTACATAATGAATAATTTGGTTGCATGGTTCAGCCCATTTGTGTTAAGCAGACCTGTTTTCTCTGGGTCCCTCTATGACCCCAGACTGAGGCAGGTTTATTTGGATTCTTACTGGACAGTGTCAGATACAGAAGTGTGGTTAACCTTTCACAGAGATCTCAAACTCTTCCTAAAAATAGTGATGCATAGAAAGTAAGATACTAGAGTTTAGTCAAAATTCCGCCACATTCTATTGTAAATTCACTTTCTGTGTGTCAGTGTTACTAGATCAATGGTAAACCCCTTTCAGATTCTGGTCAAATACATGGCTTCTCTCCCTTTAACAAATCACATACACACATGCATATAATTTCAAGTGTTCCCAGAGTCTGGGCTTAGAAACTTTGGTTAAATTATTGCAAAACTTTGTTAATTCTGGGATCAAGAACAAATACATTTTCTTTGGGAAAAAAAAAATTTTTTTTATTTCCCCTGAGTTAGACAACCAAATGATATGAAATTAAATGTATTTCCGTGTTCATACATCTTGCAAAATCTATTTCAATGGCTGTTTGCTTCCATTTCCTAATATTTTCACAGAAATGATGACACATGGTGAAGCATTGTAACATTCTAATAGTACTGTAAATCTTGCCTTGTAAAGCAGTGAATTTTGAGTGAGAGAGTAGCAAGATAATGTATTGCATAGTTTTGCCATGTCCACGCAACTTTAGACTTGCATGCAAGTGTTTCTGCCTAATGCAGTGGGCTAGGGACCTCAGTGACCGTAGCGGGTAACTATCAGGGACTTTGTAACTGTCTTGCCTGTTCTTATTGGGTGCGGGAGAGCCGATGACAGTGTTCCTTCTTGGGAAGGGTAAACACTGATGGAACCAGTTGGCGAGAATAATGTCCATGAAAATAGGGACCACATGGATGGCTGCCCCGGGTTGGTTTAGAGCCCCATTAGATACCACAGACTTTCCGTTTCCTAATTCCCATGCTGCAGCGCCTTTATCTTATCTGATAGTTCCAGGCACAGTGCAAACCTGTGCAGGTTGGTGCAGTGTGTCTACTCTGGTGCCCAGGGAGCCTTGTTACTCTCCTTGACCTCCATTCATAGCAAGTGGTCTTCCGAGGAGCTTCTTTCAATGCTAGGCCATCCTAACCTTGCCAGGCCAGGTTTTGACACACAAGGGAGGCCAGGCTAACAAAAAAGCTTCATGTTTCCAGTCCGAGCCATCAGCCAACATGGTGGACTGTCTTGGGTGTTTTCTTAGATGTCACCAACTCCTCTTCCTTCTGGTCCCGGGACAGAAGGTCACAGGCCTGGAGCAGAGCAGAAGCTGTTAGCTTGTCTCCACTCCAGATGGTTCTGGGCTGGAAGATTAATTAAAATGTCTGAGCACGTGGCACACAGGGAATATAGTTGTAGTCAAATTGGAAGACACTTGTGGGCAATATACTTGTCGTTGAATTCGGACTGGAGTCAGGGTCTTAAGGTCTTCTACAGCTTTATATGGTCTTGCATTTTAGAACATTAAAAAAAACAATGAATTAATTTTATTTGGCTGTGTTGGGTCTTAGTTGCGACACATGGGATCTTCCTTGAGTCATGCAGGGTCTTTGGTTGTGGTGCAAGGACTCTGGTTGTGGTGTGCAAGCTCAGTAGTTGTAGTGCATGGCCTTAGTTGCTCTGGGACGTGTGGGATCTTAGTTCCCTGACCAGGGATTGAACCTGTGGCAAGGTGGGTTCTTAACCACTGGCCCACCAGGGAAGTCCCAACATCTTTATTTTGACTGAATCAAGGATCAAAAGTGTATATTAACAAGTGTTTCGGGGTCTGGCTTTAGGTTTGAGAAAGCATACAACTGAGAGGGCTTCAGCCCCAGCTTTGCATTGTTAAGTTGACAAAATTGGTAGTCTGACTCTACTTTTTCTTACATAAATTAAATGTAGTTTTAGAGAAATCTTGAACCTTTGTTGAAACTAGTAGTTCTTCTTTTTTAGATTGAGGTTACCCGAGGGGGATATTCATAAACTCATTTGGCAATTAAATTTTTTTTGCCTAGTTAATTAACTCACTCGAAGACCGAGATCTAAGACAGGACTTGCGTCAGAGGAATCTTCAAGATGGGAGCATTGAGTAAGGCAAGGAGTCAGCAGACTGAGTCTGCTGCATGAAGTTCCAGGTGGCCAGAAGGTTCGTGTGAAATTTGGCCAATTGGAGAGACCCTGGTAAAGGAGCCAGAGCTGGCAGGAGCAGATAGAACAGGCTGCTAACTCCACACTGAATCCCCTTCCATTTCCTGTGCAAGAGCCACACTAATGAAAAAAATTTTGGAGAAAGAGTGGATTTCCAGAAAAAAGGCCAACACAAGAATAAATTATGAATTAAAATAAAAATTGAGACAGAAAAGATGTAAATGAGAAAAATGGGTCATGTTCAGTGGCAGGAGCTGGCGGACTGGATCACAGAGCATAAGGACATCAAGCCATAGTTACTGTGACTGAGCTGACAGATCTGAGTAGAGATGATGGTAATCCAGGCAAATCCTTTTGTCTCTAACAAGAAAATATTAATGTGTCGGTTCTTTAGCAGAAGCTGATCTTTTCCTGTTCCTCAGCTCTGCAGGAATGCCTCACCGAGGCCTGACCACAGAGAGGCACAGTGGACTGTGTTCTCTGTGTGTCTGATCATTAAAAAGGAATGTGTTTACTGAAGCTATTAGAGGGTCCCTGCTGGAGACTACCCCTAAAGATCTCTCAGGGAGAGATACTCTGTTCGGAACCATGGCAACGTGGCTCTAGGATGTAGGTTTCCGATGTTCCATCCAGAGCTAAAAAGAGTACTAATGACTCATATCAACAGAGCCCCTGAAAGATTTACACCACTCATAGCCTTAGAAACATTTACCTTCAAGTTCGAATCCCACCTCTACCCTTACCTAGTTAGGTAGTTTCAACCTCTCTGTAACTGTCTAGCCTCTCTCAGCCTGTCTCCTCATCTGAAAAATGAGATGATTGCCTCATGGTTTTATTTTGAAGACTAGAAAAATAACTGTTTTAAAGGATTGTGTGCAGTACTTGTTACATAATATGTAATACACCATGGCAATAACTTCTCTTTGCCTGCTATAGAAAAAGTGTAGGATGGTGATTCTAAACCTTTTGGAGTACAAAGAATATTTTTATCATTAGATATTTCACAGACTTATATATATATCAGTAGTTCTACTTTTAAGATGCACTGATGAAGAAAATATATATTGATAGTAATACTTTAAAACAGGTTTGCAATTTAATAATCCTTAATGACATCTACATGCCCATGAATGCTCAGTTGGGCCTAACTTTTTTGTGACCCCATGGACTGTAGCCCACCAGGCTTCTTTATCTACGGGATTTTCCAGGCAAGAATACTGGAGTGTGTTGTCATTTCCTTCTCCAGGGGATCTTCTGAATCCGGGGATTGAACCCACATCTTCTGCACTGCAGGAGGATTCTTTACCACTGTGCCACTTGGGAAGCCCAGTGACATCTATACACACTTACGGCACTATACTGCATCATCTGAGTG
The DNA here is from genome assembly GCF_000754665.1 of Bison bison bison. Lineage (NCBI taxonomy): Eukaryota > Metazoa > Chordata > Mammalia > Artiodactyla > Bovidae > Bison > Bison bison. Next base: position 485,262 of record NW_011494889.1, on the reverse strand, counting down.
AGATGCAATGCGGGCACACGTGATTGTCAGGTTTCTTACCGTCACTAGCTGCTGTCAGGGCTCAGTGGCCCAGGGGTGTGACTGGTCCCAGATTTGTCCTGCTGGACTGTGTTGTGAGTGACACCTTGTGCTCTGGCTCTGGCCCTACTTCTCAGCCCAGAGACTAAGTGAGAGGGAGGCTCTGTAATTTGCGTAGCCAAAGCCCCACTTCTCAAGAACTAAAGCTTAATAGGGTCAGTGGTGGGGAATGACTGCCCAGGTGGTGGTAGTGGGTAAAGAATCTTCCTGCCGATGCAGGACATGAAGGAGATGTGGGTTTGATCCTTGGGTTGGAAAGATCCCCTAGAGAAGGAAATGGCAATCCACTCCAGTATTCTTGCCTGGAGAATCCATGGACAGAGGAGTCTGACAGGCTACAGTCCATCCATGGGGTTGCACAGAATCGAACATGACTGAGCTTGCATCCATACCCAAGGGTCAATGGGGACCTGAGTCTCTTCAGGGGAGATTAATTCACTTTGTTGCTATGTATACTGGGTTGAATAGTGTCCTCCTAAAATTGATGTCCACCCAGAACCCCAGAGTTTCAAATAGATCTTTGCAGATGAATTTAGATTAGAGTGGTTGAAGGTGCACCCTAAACCCAAAGATTGGTTCACTCATAGAAAGGGCATGTGAAGACACAGATGTATACACAGGGAGAATGCCCTGTGCCGACGGAGGCAGAGATTGGAGTGATATCTCTATATGTCAAAAAACAACACGGATTGCCAGCAACCAGCAGTAGCTGGGAGAGAGACATAGAATGGCTTAGATGCTCCAGAAGGAACCAATCTCATTAATACCCTGGTTTGAAACATGGCTTCCAGGACTGTGAAAGAATACATTTCTGCTATTTTAAATCATCTGGTTTGTAGTACTCTGTTATAGCAATCTTGGCAAACTTGATTTTTTTCTTATGACCAAAATGATAAATGTTCATCATAGCACTTCTGAGTTATAAAAAATTGAATTATACAAAAAGAAAAATAAATTATGCTTTATTCCATCACTTGAAGATAACTATTGCAAAACATTTGGATATTTATTCACCTGGCCTTTTTCTTTGGACATGTGGGGTGTGTGTGTGTGTGTGTGAGTTTATTTTTTAAAACAAATTTCAGATGATCAATAGCTACGCTTCTGCATTTTTCTTCTGCTGGGTAAAAGCAGAGAAACCAAAACCTGTGTAACCCAAGCTATTTTTTTTTTTTATATATATATTCTCAGAAAACTTTCCAGATGATTTTCAGTCTTTTCCTCTATCAGAGAGTGGCTCAGTTGGTAGGGAGTTTCTCCCGTTTATGACAGACAGATGCTGACATATGTCTAATAAATTTAGCACTTAGCTTTAGCTTATGTTCAAGTTCACAGTGCCCAGGAGATAAGACGAAATTGGTATTATGTAAAACCCTTGACAGCCTCTGGGCCCTAGGACTTAGCATGTCTTTATCATCAGGTCTATTTACAAAGAAAAGTCTTTGAAAGGTTTTCTCTGTGGAACAGGGTTCTTTCAAAATCACACATGGTGAAAATGTTACATGAGCTGTGTGCCGCTTGTCTGCTCCTGACAGTTAAGGAAGGGAAATTTCTTTTGGCAGCCCACAGTGGCCCCTTGAACCTGGCCTCTTAGCTCCCTGGTCAGGCTGCGATGTGAGCTCCGTCTGCAGCAGGGGGAGAGGGCAGGAGCAGGGGCAGAGAACACAATGCTGCCCAGGATGGCAAGCCTCTCCCTGGACAGGAAGGGGGTCCGTCTTTTTCCTACATGTGGAGCCAAAGGGCCAGCATTG
>NW_011494889.1:475572-483333 GCF_000754665.1 Bison bison bison | reverse complement strand
AACCTTTTAGGCACCAGGGACTGGTTTCCTGGAAGAAAATTTTTTCTCAGACCAGGGGTGGAGGGGATGGTTTCAGGATGACGCAAGCACATTGCACTTATTGTAACTTTATTATTATTACATTGTGATTTATAATGAAATAATTATACAGCTCACCATAATGCAGAATCACTGGGAGCCTTGAGCTCGTTTTCCTGAGCTCAGGAGGTAATGGGGAGTGGCTGTAAATGCAGATGAAGCTTCACTTCCTTGCTGTCTGCTCACGTCCTGCTGTGCAGCACAGTTGCTAACAGACTGCCAACAAACAGTCTGTGGCGGGGGGGCTGGGGACCCCTGGCCTAAAGTGAAGTGAAGTCGCTCAGTTTTGTCTGACTCTGCGACCCCATGGACTGTAGCCCAACAGGCTCCTCTGTCCATGGGATTTTCCAGGCAGGAGTATTGGAGTGGGCTGCCATTTCCTTCTCCAGGGGGATCTTCCTGATGCAGGGATTGAACCTGGGTCTCTTGGACTGTAGGCAGACGCTTTACTGTCTGAGCCACCAGGGAAGTTCAGGGGCTCCAAATATTAGCAGCAGTGGGAGACAGAGTCCTTACCCTTCCACTACCCAAGGGGTTTCACAGAAAGTAAAGGCTAATATAACTACCTCTAAGAGGAATTGCCAACCTGGAGTTCTTTAACATGGGTGCTGAGGATGAAGCTCTATTTGCCAAAGCAGCAGCAAAGAGGCCAAGAGCAGGCAGTAACTGGCCAGCCCTGAGGGAGAGGTCGCAGGCTTCAGAGTCTGGCTTTCTCTCTCTTCCCTTCTTCTTCTCCTTGGTTCCTTTTTTCCCTTCTGTGCTTCCTCCCTCCCATCCTTCCTCTCTTTCTTCCTTCCTTTTTATTTTCCTTTAAGTAATTTGGATTAGTTGCCAGAATACAAAATGTGAGAGATTTCAGGGACTTCCCTGGCAGTCCCGTGGTTAGGACTCCATCTTTCCAGTGCAGGGGGTGAACTTGAGGGAGGAAAAGGAACAGGCCAAGCTGACTCCACCTTGAAAAAGGAGGAAATTCCATCTTGCACCTTCAGTGAGCTTTGGACTACATGCCTGGTAGCCCTGGGGATAACATACCTATGGCTGAACTGGCCTCCTGGACTGATAAACACCAGATTCCATACCAAGCTATCCCGTCGCCAAAAAGAATGTAACAATCCCCTATGTGGTCAATCACCTTTGTAATCTTTATGGCACCCATGGGTGTAGGCTACAGTGTATAACCAGCTGACCTTCTGATTAAGAATCATGGCTGTAACCTGATTGTATCCCCTTTAATACTTCCCAGGCTAGGTTTAAGGAATTTGGGGATGTGGGCTTGAGCAGTACACTTAAGGTATAAAAGGTTTTCATAAAAGTCGGTCTGGGTCCTTTGCTAAGAGGACACTCTGCCTTGGGTCCGCCGGTGTAATAAACTGTACTCCATTATCTGCATTGTCTTCCTGAGTGAGTTTGTTTCCCGGAGTGTGTGGCTACAACAAACCAAGTTTTTCCTTGTTGGGGAACTAAGATCTCACATGCCTCGTGGTGTGGCCGAAAGAAAAATAAAGGTGGGATGGGGAGGGAAGGGGGAGGGTGGCTTAGGAGGGGGCGGTGTATGTATATGCTGATATATGGCTGAAGCCATCACAATATTGTAGAGTAATTATCCTCCAATTAAAAATAAATTTTTTTTTAAGAAAAAGAGATTTCGTGCCCAAGGGGCTGAGGGCATTCTCTGGCCTCTCTAGGCAAAGGAGGCTTGGCATTGCTTTCATGTGTTCCTGCATGGCAACTTCCTGCCTTCAGGTGGGAGCTGTGTTTCCCACTTATCCACTGACACCCCTCCATGCCCAGATCCTCTCTTTCCATCATTGCCTGGCTCCAGGGGACCTTCTGAGATGCCCTATTCACTTGAGCAGGATGTGCTGCACTTCAAATCGTGTCCCTGTGAGCCTCTTTAGCTTACAGCCTTACAAGAGAAGCCTGGAGACCCTCTCTCTCATTTCCTTCTGCCTTACCTGTGTCTCTTACCTGCAGAAGTCACATGTGCCCACCTGACCTCAGCTTCCACCCCTGGACAATGAGAGTACCAGGATACGTGGACGTGTCCTGACCCTCCATGCCTGGGGAAACACAAATGCAACCTTATTGGCACTGGTGGCATATTCAGGGCTAAACAAACAATAGGAGACTTGCACCTTAGATTCAGGCAATAAGATGATGCATCGTCTGTAGAAAATATAAAACTCCAATAAAATCAACTAAAATCTTTTTTTTTTCTTTTTTTAACCAGTCAGTGATAAAATACTCCTTCACCAAAAAAATGTTTTGTTGGTCTAAGTTCCAAGAAACTTTGCAGTTGCTGGTGAGTTTTCATAATATGTAAACTTAAATAGGATAGCTCATTAATTACCCTGTTATAAACACTGTAATTTACATGGTGGTTTATTCTAAATGCTCATGGTTATACACTCAATGCTCAGAACTGGAGACCTAGCTGACTGTTTGGAGGGTGAATTCGTCATTGTCTGACATCCTTTGAGAGCTCTGGATGCATTTTGTGTCACCAGTCCCATGAGATGTGCTGCATTTTCCTGCTTTTAAACAGAAATTTCAAACTAAACAATGACAGCAGAGTGAGTACAGAGAAGGAAAAAGGACTCAAAATTACTTTGATTCTTTTTTTGTAATCACTTGGAGTTTGTACTTACTTAAGCATTTAAAATGATGAAACAGTATAAACTATAAAAGTGTAATATGTATAAATGTGTTTATTTCTTTGTGTTTATAAAAATACAAATTTAGTTCAGACATGAAATAGTCTACTGAAATGGAATAATATCTGTAAGATTTAAATGTATTCCTTTCTAAAACAACTGTTAGTGGTTTTACTGAAATTAATGTACCACTGTCGTAAATTTTTTTCGGGATAGTTCTTCTGTTAAAACCAAAGTCAAAACCGAGTTAGAACTGAAGAACAAAGCAGGGAAAAAACATTCATCAGCATTATGATTTCATAGTTGTCTAAATTGCGCCCTTTGCAGACACTTCAGTTTTATTACAGATTGCTTATTAGTTAATGGGGAGTCATTTAAATAAAATATTGTTATAACACTATAACCAGAGAATCACATTTCAAAACTGTTAGGTAAGTATCAAGCTATTGAATAAATAATTGTTCTTTCCTCCCCTTTTTGTACCATAATATTTATTTTCTCTCATATTTTTCATTTATTTTTGTGTTTAATGGTATGGTTATATAGGTGTATGAAATTTAATTGAAAGCAAATTTACACTGTATTTCTTTTTCTGGTCATAATTGGTGTTCTTTTCATTCATGATTATTACTGCAAATGACATTGTGATACAGGAGAAGGGGGTAGTTTGAATTGACCCCTCCCATGTGTCATGTATGGATGTGAGAGTTGAACTACAAAGAAAGCTCAGTGCCAAAGAATTGATGCTTTTGAAATGTGATGTTGGAGAAGACTCTTGAGAGTCCCTTGGACTGCAAGGAGATCAAACCAGTCCATCCTAAAGGAAATCAGTCCTGAATATTCATTGGAAGGACTGATGCTGAAGCTGGAACTCTAATACTTTGGCCACCTGATGCGAAGAACTGACTCATTTGAAAAGACCCTGATGCTTGGGAAAGATTGAAGGTGAGAGGAAAAGGGGATGACAGAGGATGAGATGGTTGGATGGCATCACCGACTTGATGGACAAGAGTTTGAGTAAGCTCCAGGAGTTGGTGATGGACAGGGAAGCCTGGCGTGCTACAGTCCATGGGGTCACAAAGAGTGGGACAGGACTGAGCGACTGAACTGAACTGAACTGACGGGTGTGAAACAGGTAAAGCTCAGCAGTTGCGGTGGAAACCAGCAGGGGGTGCTAGAGATGCTTAACTCCCTTGCCTGCCTCCAGCTCCTCCTAGGAGCCCCAGGTTTCAGAAACACAGGTGAGCATCACTGGAGGCTTTCTGCAGATTAACTCAGTGCTTCCTTCAAACTGCAATTGACTGTATCTGAGTGTGTCACCCCCCACGGCCTCTGCCCACATCCAAGCCACCATAACCTGTCACCCCCGAAGTCTCCCAACTGATTTTCTGCTTCCACACTACTTCTCTACCATACTTTTCTGGCCAAGGGCTAAAGGAATACTGTTAACTATGAGTCAGACCTGGAACACCTCCTGTATCAGAATCCCCCAGAGACATGCTCTGGTTTGAAGAATTGACTCCAACTCCTGCCCCTCACCTGGGCCTGTGAAATTGCAGTGGGGCTCGCTCCTCACCCCACATGTGAGTCACTCCTCAGATTCCACTCAAATGTTCCCTCCTCAGAGGTTCCCTGAGTGTGCTTGCCCTTCTCCCACTCTCTGACCCCCGACCTGCTGCACTTTACTTCACAGCACTTAGCATTACCTGACGCCTCACTTAAGTATGGACTTGTTTGTTTACTTACTGTTTGGGGCTGAATATTCTTATTGCCCCCCCAGTTTATATGTTGAAGCCCTAATCCCCAATGTGATGGTATTTGGAGGTGGCTATTTGAAGATAATTAGATTTAGATGGGGGCTCCCCTGGTGGCTCAGATGGTAAAGAATCTGCCTGCAATGCAGGAGACCCAGTTTCCATTGCTGGGTCAGGAAGATCCCCTGGAGAAGGGAGTGGCTACCCACTCCAGTGTTCTTGTCTGGAGAATTCCATGGACAGAGGAGCCTGGAGGGTTACAGTCCGTGAGGTTGCAAGAGTCAGACACAACTGAGTGACTAAAACACAGACACACACAGAGGTTTAGATGAGGTCATGAGGGTGGGGCCCTCCTGTTGGGATTAGTGCCCTTATAAGAAGAGGAAGAGAGACCAAAGTGGGTGTCTTTAATGGCCTCCCCTTTTCCTCTTACTTCTTGCCTCTCTTTCCCCCTCCCTCCCTCAATTTCCCTTCCCTCTCTTGCTTGCCCCTCATTCTTCTTCCACCCACCCCTCCCCACCCCCTCTGACCAAGGAGAGGCCATGTGAGGACAAAACAAGCCAGGGAGGAGCTCTCAGCAGGATCCATGTCTGAGGCACTTTGATCTTGGACTTCCGGCCTCCAGAGCTGTGAGAATTCAGTGTCTGTTGTTGAAGCCATCTGGTCTGTGGCATTTCGTTATAGCAGCCTGAACTGACTAAGATGCTTATTTATAGATTTACTCTTACCTAATAGAAACTGAGCATTAGAGGGCAGGGATGACTATTTTTTGCTCACTGCTTATAACCCTAGAGCCTAGAACAGTGACTGGCATATCATGGGTGCTCAATAAATACTGTTCAGTGGTTGAATGAATGGACCTCTGAGGTTTCTTCCAGCCCTGTGTTTCTAGGCTCACCTATTATCTATCTCTCATGGAATACTATTCAATATGTGAGGGGCTGGTAGTTTTCTCAAGAATTGAGAAAGTGGTCTTCATTTCAGGGGGTTCACAGCATGAGTGGGAAAGTCTTGGGTGGATGTACCATTATAGCAGCTTCAACCATCATGAAAACTTTCAACTATGTCACAGCAAACCAAAGTAGTCTGAAGGTAGGTGTGAGAGAGGGAAAATGAAAATTATGATCAGCTAAATGGCAAATTCAGTGGGTCCAAGGCCCAGTCTCATCCAAAGCTTATTTTAATAATCACCAAAACCCCTGCTTTCATTACATTTTGAGGAGATTGACTATTTTAAAGACTCTTGCCCACTAATACACAGATTTTTTTTCTCTCTTCTCTTTCTTAGATTCCTATACAGTTTTAACAAGTTAGTTTCACAGTATAAATAATAATGAGTCTTACCTACTAGGTATTCTGCTTTCTACAGCTTCAAAGCTCTTCCTAATCATTTATTAAAATCCTCATTTGGCAGTTCTTATATTGAGTATAGTTCCCTGTGCTATATAATAGGACCTTGTTGTTTATCCATTTTATGTGTAATTTTATGTGTAGTTTGCATCTGCTAATCTCAAGCTCCTAATCCATCTACCCGCCCACTTTGGCAACTACAACTGTATTCTCTGTGTCTGTGAGTCTCTTTCTGTTTCACAGGTAACTTCATTTGTGTAGTATTTTAGATTCTATATTTTAGTGATATCGTATGGTATTTGTCTTTCTCTGTCTGAATTCACTTAGTCTGATAACTTCTAGGTCCATTCACATTGTTGCAAAATGTCATTATTTTGTTCTTTTTATGGCTGAGTAGTATTCCAGGTGGTGCAGTGGTAAAGAATCCACCTTCCAATGGAGGATATGCAAGAGATGCAGGTCCGATCCTTGGGTTGGGAAGATCTGAAGTTGAAATGACAACCCACTCCAGTATTCCTGCGTGAAAAACCCCATGGACAGAGAAGCCTGGCAGACTACAGTCCATGGGGTTGCAACGAGTTGGACATGGCTGAGTGACTGGGTGCGCATGTGCACACACACACACACATCCTTCTTTTATAGATGAGGACAATGAGGTTCAGAGAAGCAGAATTCCTGTTCCCATGGCAGCTGGCAGCCTTTTGAAAGTGAGAGACCACGGCAAAAGAAGCATCCAGAAGGCAAGCCAGTGGTGTTTGGAACACAGCATGGGAAGAACACAGAACACACCACGTAGACACACTTGTCACTAACCTTTTGGTGATCCCCAGCAAGGAACTCATTTTCCTGAATCTTATTATCCTAAACTCTGAAATAAAGGCTTTTCATGAGAATCGCTGATTTCCAAATGTGAGTACACATCGGAATCACAGGGGCCTGCTGTCCTCTGCCCCCCCCTCACCCATCCCCAGTTTCTGATTCAATAGGTCTGGGACAGGAGCAAATATCTTTAGAAAGATCCCCACTGATCGGCCTACCTCATCCAGGTTTATGATGGTCTTGGTGCCATCTCTGAAGAGCACCCTGCTTCCCTCTGCAATGTGTCCAAGTTCATCTCTCTCAAGGTCCTTCCCCAGTCTGAACTTCCAGGAGTCTCTGACTTCTCAGAATGTCACCAGGGCATGAGAAGTAGGAGCTGTGTTTCTCTCCCCACAACAGGAGGCAGTGGACACTTTAATGAGTGGAAGGCAGCCAGCAGGGCCTTTAAGTAGCAACTCACCTTGTCGTGAATGGCCCCTATGAGTTGTGTTATAAGAATCCAAAGGCTGTGGGGTCCTTCCCAAACTTTGGGGATCCTTCACTTTCACTTGAGCTGAGCAGGGTAAACTGCTTCCTCCCCAAGTCATAGCTCTTTCAGCCACTTTCCCATATCATGAAAGCGAGATTTTCAAGGATCCTCTTATTTAATTCATTCTTTATTCTTCTTAACTTGTCCAATGGTCATATTCCATTGGCATAAAAAGTAGTCTCCTCGGAAGAGAACATCTGAGTCATTTTGGTAAGGCTGCATGGCCATACAATATTGGTACAATTTAAAAAATAAAGGTCTTGACTTCTCCAGTGGTACAGTGGATAGGAATCTGCCTGCCAATGCAGGGGAGATGGGCTCAATCTCTGGTCCAGAAAGATTCCACATGCTGTGGAGCAGCTAAGCCTGTGTGCCACAAGTACTGAAGCCCAAGCACCTTAGAGTCCATGGAGAAGTGAGCACAATAAGAAGCCCACACGCTGAAGCAAACATTAGCCTCCACTCGCCTCAGTTAGAGAAGGCCTGTGTGCAGCAATGAAGACTCAGCACAGCCAAAAATAAAATAAATAAATTAATTTAAGATATTATTATTAAAAAAATAAAGGTCTCATGTAAA
>NW_011494889.1:455630-475472 GCF_000754665.1 Bison bison bison | reverse complement strand
GTCTCATGTAAAATACACAGGTATATCCACAGCATATAAACAAACATCGTTTGGCATCACCTCTTCTGCCTTTTAATACAATATTTTAAAAAATCGAATAACAAGTGCCTCTGGTTATTCTGATGTCAACTAAGGTCATTACCATAGTACTTTCTTCAGGGGAAAAAAGTCCCTTCCCTTTGAAGGGTGCACAGTTCATTAGGATGAGTCAGGGAAACCACATGATGAGTTTCAATGGAAATGCTGCTCCTCTGTTTATAATTATAATCTTGTCTCAATGCAGACAGTCAGGCAGGAGGACCACAGCAAATAGCACCAATTAGAAAATAACACGTTGGGTGAAAATTCCCCCAAACAAAGGCCTTTTGCAGCAACTTGATTTCCCAACACCCCTCGCTCTCAGGGGAACGACTGACTGGACAAAAATATGGGAAGGAACAACAAAAGCTGGGCTTGCTTTCCAGAGGCCCATCCAGGGACCTAAGAGCTCAAGTCCCGCATAATTCAGCAGCAATGGCTTGTATGCCCCACGTACACGCAAGGACACACACACGTGTCCTGAGGGGACACCTTCTGGCCCAGGCTGGTCTCTGAGTGGGGGAACGAGATTATTTTGTGTGTTCCCTTGGGAAGCTGGGAGGGTAGGTAGAATGGGGTGGGAAGAAACCTAGGAAAAAAAAAAATCCTGTTTTTCTTTCTCTTCTTTCCCCACAATAATCAAGGAGATAAAAATCTGGTTCTTATCTATTTTTGTTATGAAAACCTACCCTTCTTCACCCTATGGTAATGGGAATTGAAGCTGGATGTTTGAGATCAGTTAGAGATTGATGACATTTGTTATAAACCTCAAGCTCCAGCTAGGTCAAAATCCCAGGTTTCATCAACAGGGTTAAATGAAGCTGTGCTGTGTGAAGAAGCTGTAGTGTTTCCCTGGTGATGCACACAGGAGGGAAGTGACCGGAAGGGAGCCACTGGGTGCTTTTGTGTCTCAGTCTTGGGGATTGTTACACAGGTGTGTCCTGTGAAAACTCATTGAGCTGTAGGTTTCTGATAGGAGCCTTTTCTATATGGATGTCATATTTCTATGAAATTTTGTTCAGTTCTATGCAGTAATCAAAACTTTCAATTTCACTCAAAGTTACGATTTCTCTCCCACCTCTAGGGAGGCCCTATTACAGGGTCTTTTGCCTCTTGGAAAGGAAGTGTGTGTGTGTGTGGGGGGGGGGGGGGGGTACATAGTGTGTATGTGTGGTATGGTGTGGTGTGTGTGTGTAGTGTGTTTATTGTATGTGTAGTGTGTGTGGTATAGTGTGTGTGATGTAGTGTGTATGTGGTATGTATAGTGTGTGGTGCCTGGTGTGGTGTATGTGGGTATAGTGCGTGTGGTACAGTGTGTGTGGTATAGTGTGTATGTGGTATGATGTAGTATGGTGTGTGTGGTGTATGTGTGTGTACTGTGTGTATGGTGTGTGTGTGGTGTATGTATGTGTAGTGTATGTGCGGTGCATGTGTGGTGTGTGTAGTGTGTATGTGGTGTGGTATAGTATGGGGTGTGTAGTGTATGTGTGTGTACTGTGTGGTATGGTGTGTGTGTGTGGTGTATGTGTGTGTAGTGTGTATATGGTGTGTGTGTGTGTCTGTGTGTGGTGTATGTGTGTGTGGTGTGTGTATGGTGCATGTGTGGTGTGGTGTGGTGTGTGTGTGTGTGTGCGTGTGTGTGTGTGTAGTGTACGCAGTGTCTAAGTGGTGTGTGTGTGTGTGTGGTGTATGTGTGTGTACTGTGTGGTATGGTGTGTGTGTGTGCGTGTGTGTGTGTATGTGTCTGTGTGTGGTGTATGTGTGTGTAGTGTGTATATGGTGTGTGTGTGCATGTGTGTGTGTGCATGTGTGTGTGTGTCTGTGTGTGGTGTATGTGTGTGTGGTGTGTGTATGGTGCATGTGTGGTGGGTGTGGTGTGTGTGTGTGTGCGTGTGTGTGTGTGTGTCTGTGTGTGGTGTATGTGTGTGTAGTGTGTGTATGGTGTGTGTGTGCTATGGTGTGTGTGTGTGTGGTGTGTGTGTGTATGGTGTATGTGTGTGTAGTGTGTGTATGGTGCATGTGTGGTATGGTGTGTGTGTGTGTGTGGTGTGTGTGTAGTGTGTGTGTGGTGTGTGTGTGTGGTGTGTGTGTGTGTGTGTGGTGTGTGTGTGTGTGTATGGTGTGTGTGTGTGTGTGGGATGTGGTATATGTAGTGTATAAGTGGTGTGTGTGGAGAAGATCACCTCCTCTCCCTCTTCCTCACTCATCTCTACCCCCTATTCTTGACCCCTGGGGTGGGGGTTGCCAGCTGTGAGGGGGGAGAACACATAAGGAGAACTAACAAGCTCTTAGCCGGTGGGCCAGAAGCTGACAGAGTGAATCTTTCTCATGCTCCTCCCAGAGTCCCATCCACAGGTGCTGCTAATGGCCCACAGTTTCCCCCTTTTGGGAGAAATTGTAATTGACCAGATACAAGTCACATCTGCTGGGTGATGACCCAGACATGCCCCAGTCTCCCCAAGTGTCCCCCTTCCCCCACATTACAAGCAGGAGCCAATGATCAACTGGCCTGGTTTGAAAGCCTCGTCCCCTTTTCCACAGGACAGCAGAACCTGTAGGGCCAGTCAGAAGTGAGCCACTCACAGAGACCTCATCCTTGTTTTGTCCTCCCCCTACCCTGTTCTATCCTGATTCCCCAACTCCTTCCCCTGAGAACACCCACTCTGTAAACCACAAGAATCCCTCTATTAGGCCCTGCTCCAAGGCAGCCGAACCAAAGGCAGCTGGCTCCGAGCTCTCCAAGCCTGGGAAAAGTTGAAGGCTGATATCTTCCCTGGGTGATCTGTGGGTCTTCTCCACTCGCTGGTGGTCTTTTGCCTGCAGACCCTCTCACCCTGCTGGTGCTCTCCATCCCAGCTACTGTCATTAGCCCTTGGAAATCGGATAATCCTCTACCAACTTCTCTGTAGACCACCCATGCCAGCTCCATCACATTGCCCATGTCTTGTCCTTGGAAACTCAGGGTAATTTACCGTGCAAACTCCAGGAGTTACAGCTGTCACCCACCTCTCCTTTATTCCCCATTCCTTACATTTTAAGGGTTTGTAGCTGAAGATAAAGTATTAGTCCACTTTATCCCCCTAATTATTGGGGGGACATGGGACAAACTCTCTAAGAGCCTTTGAGAGTTTGAGTGGTATTCACATGCAGCCTTCTCCAGAGAGGGTTATAGAAATATGAAATTGTTATTGAGTGGGTGTGTTGGTATTTTTATATCTGATACTTAGATTTTGATATCTCAATTAAAACTTCCAATGTAACATCCTGTGACACTCAAATATTTGAAGACTGCTTTAGGGTTTACAGAAAGGGTCCTTTTCCCATACATTATTGCATTACTCATCATCCCTGGGCTATCCTGGTATTTTTTGTTTTTTCTCTGTAGTTTTCCTCGGGGGCTCATCAGAGACTTTGAATTCTCCATGTGGTTTATGGGTGAAAGAAAATCTGGAAGCTCCTTCCCAGCTTTGAGAGGAACCCTGCAGATATGAGGATCCAAAATGCCGCTCTCCTCATGGGTGACATCAAGGTTTTCCTCTCCCACACTGTCAGGTTACACATTCATATGAATATCTGAATATTCATATTCAGATGTGAAGCTATAGTCTGGTTTGATCCAGGCTATATCTCAAGACGCCACACTTCCTGGGGAGCATGAAAAACTAGCAAGAGCCCCACAATTCTGCCTTCACGTCCCAGCTCCCTCCAACAATCTCTTTAGTCCTCTGTTTCTTCAGCTGAAAATGAGGGAGTTGTACTATGTGCTCTCCCAGGATCCCCTCCCATTCAAATATTCTGATTTTTATGATCTTGAACTCCATTGTTAGTTTAATTAGATAGTCAACTTAGAAAAAGGAGTTAGCATGACATCCAGCCTCAAAGGGGGCCTCAGTCTGCTCTTCCAGCATTTATCACAGCAACGTGATGGTTCTGGGAGGGACAAGACGTGCCAGCAAATGGCACCGCTGGTGGTAGGGCAGTGTGTCTTCTTTTAGATCCTTGGAACAGTCTTGGGGAAAAAAAAAGTTTAGCAACAACCAAGGTCAGACAAGTTGGGCCCCTGTACAAATAGCAACCCCACGGTTCCTGTAAACAGATGTGAGGCAGTGCCTATTTTAACCGAATCACCCACTTGGCAACAGGACAACAACAGTAAACCCATTGTTGCTGGCTTCTGTCTCTGTCAAAAAGAAAAAAAGTTTACTCCCTGAGGCCCCTGAGCTTTTGGCTTTATTAAGAAACTTGATAAATATAGTTCAGTAAGTGTGTGGTCCATCTCGAATTTATAACCAGTTTCTAACCTGACCAGAAGGGGTCATGGTGTCAAAAGGTTTGCCTCATTTTTGTTTTGATTAGAGAAAATCCAAGAAAATGGGAAGCCCATGGTTTCCTGACCAGGTCTCCCAGGTCTGGGGTGGCTACTCTCCCCACCTTGCCTGTGGCTCCTTCTTTGAGCTGACAAGACCTCTGCTCATATGTGCAACCTTTTCAGAAACCTGTTGACAGGTTTGAAAATAAAGCAGGCGATGTAAAGAACACGCAAGTCATAGCTATATGAAAGGCGACCAGGCTGGCCCTCCCAGTGGGGATTAGAGAGGATCAGCTGTCCAGTCAGGCTCACTCCCGGGAGGCGGGCCTCCTCAGGGTGGAGAGGGGCCCTGTGGCACCTCTGCTGTCCAGCTGCTATGCGGGGCCCTCTCTGCCCTTCTCAGATGCTCTGGGTCTCTCCCAGGATGCCGGGACATGAGAGCCTTGGAGTTGCCAAGGAGTCTGTGTGATGTGGTCTGGGGGCCAGGTTCACTGCTCCTCAGGGTGAGCGGCCTGGGGCAGAACCTGGGGTCTAAGGAGACTCAGCAGCGAGAGTCTACTCCCAGGAGGTTTTGCTTACTTTGATCGGGCTCAGGTCCTCTGCTTTTAGATACGGGGGGTTAGAGGGAAACTATGATCTGAGAGCAACAGTCAGGGGGTCTGAGGTACACAGGGTGGCTGTACTACACTCTGGGAGTGGGGCCAGTATGTCTCCTCTTCCTCTCATTTTCCAACTTCCTGTTCATCATTCACACCAGTGTGCAAAAGAATTGTTCACCTTGGTGTACAAAATAATTATTCTTCCTCCTAAAGTCAATGATATGGGACTCATTTCTGTGTGCAAATATGGCAAGAACTCTGTGGAAAAAAAAGGAATATAAAAGTTTCCTGGTATTGGGTACCAGTGTATACCCTGCCAAGATCCCAAATAATGCTAGGATTAGGATTAGTAAGTATCTTACAGCAGTGGATCATTTATAAAGAGTGTTCACGGTGACCTAATTTTTAAAGTGTATGGCTCCTTTCAGGATTTCCATGGTCGGCCTGTCACTTAGCATCCTTCCGCCCCGTCTCTGCCCTCATGCTGTAGAACATAGCTGTCAGGTCCAGGATGAATAAGCCCCCTTCTAGGCTGGTCATTGAGATTTGAGAGATTACACAAATGAAATGGGGCCTCTGCAAAGGCCCCGTATCTCTGCAAAGAGGAATTTTACAAACATGCTTTTCTTGCTAACCAGACTGAGTGATCGCATTGATGTCATGAAACTGTGAGTTTTGTCATAAGCTCAAGAATTGTCCACTGATCCTGAAGAACTGCAGCAAAAAGAGGAATATGGGGACAGGATGGGAAAATGATTCCGCTGCAGAATAGAAAGCTGTGAGGCTCTCTCATTGGTTACGGTGGAACTTCCTGCCATGCGAAGATGCATTAACTGGGCAGAAAGATGGAATGTATACTAACGATAATCTGGAAGACATCACAAGTGAATGCAAAGATCAACTCTGAGAACACTTGAGACCCTGCCTTTCTCTCCTAACATACATTATGAGTCAGTTAAACTAGGACACAAGATACTCCTTTAATTGTCCTGCACTTTCCTCTCCTTGTTCAAACTGGTACTTCTTCTGAGAATGTACTTTTCACAGTACCCTTAACAGCCAGTGTCTCTTTCTGACAGTACCCTTAACAGCCAGCGATTCCTTTCTGACAATGTGCTAAAGACACGTGCATCATCTTATGTAGCTCATCTAATCCTCATAAGCACGTTATGAAACAGGTGTTATCAATCTCCATCTTACAGCTTTGGAAACTAAAGGCATAAAAATTCAGGGAACTTATGCAAGGTTGCACTGGCAGTCAAAACGGGGGTTCCATGTGGGGCAGGCTATGACCTTAACCCTTAAGTGAGCCAGTAGAGAGAGGAAACTTTCAAAGAACATTTTGAATTCAGGAGACTTTCTTCCCCCAGCTTGAACTGCTCCCTGGCTAGTGGCCTCACAGTCCAGACTGGTACCTCAAGTCTGATGTGACATTCCACGTTGCCTTGCTCTGGACCATCTTGCCCCTGTGCATCTTTGTCAGGATCTGATCTTAGTTGGGGCTCAATAAATGTCCCTCCTGCTTTGACTAGTGTGCTGCTGCTGCTGCTAAGTTGCTTCATTCATGTCTGACTCTGTGCGACCCTATAGAAGGCAGCTCACCAGGCTCCCCCGTCCCTGGGATTCTCCAGGCAAGAACACTGGAGTGGGTTGTCATTTCCTTCTCCAATGCACAAAAGTGAAAAGTGAAAGTGAAGTCTCTCAGCTGTGTCTGACTCTTAGAGACCTATATAAGCAAGTTAAATTTTTTACAAGTGATAATTTATTAGGGTTCTGCTTTAAATTTGGAAATTATGTCATTGTATCCATACAACTTCTGTTCTATTTTTTTCCAGTGAAGAATCAAACTCAGGAAGATTAATAACATGCCTGAAGTCACTGAGGTAGAAGGACAGAGTTAAGATGCAGCTGCCAATTTGTCAGACCCCAAAGTTCTTCTACTGCATGACCTTTCCTTCCAAGCTCCGGGACCGTGGGGAGGGAAGGATGTGTTGGGGTTGGATGAGAATGGTGGAGATGAACTTCTCATGAACAGGGCTTCTTGGGACCAGTGATTCTATATAAATCATACCAAATGATGTGATACTAAAGCTGGTGGAAACAACTCCAGCCTAGAAAAAGCCCATGGAGTCCAACAGCCCCAGAGCCAGTCTTGTTGCTGCTCTTGAAAAATGAAATTTAGCAATTCCCCCCTTGATCCTAGAGCAGATATCACATGCATGAAACATCATATGTAATCAGAGTCCAGGAGCCCTTGGGTCACTCCACACAATTCAAACTAGGTGCTGCTATTCCTGGGGAACATATTTTTAGTTTAAGCTGGGATGTAATGAGATCTCTAAAAATAACACTGTGAAAGGTGAGGCTAAGTGTAGGGGCCGAGTTCACCCCAGTGCTGAGGCAATAAAACATTATTCATGGTCCATTTAAAGCTGTGCAGTCCTGGGCCAACTTTTTTGCTTAAACAGAAGTTTGGTTCATCCTATTTGGACCTAATTCAGTTTCCATCTACATGGTGGTGGTCTGCGCAAGAGGAACTTAGAATATAGGCTATTAGAGGAATTTTACAGCTGCTGAAGCACCTCAGGCTGGTTTGTCTCTGAGGGGCTCTGGTTACACTCAGGCAAGAGACTGGAATATTGAGTGTTGAGACCACCCCACAACTCGGCCGGCTCCCTGCCCTGCTGCCTCGTCTCAGAATCATGCTCCCTGGGTCTTTTGGCTGCAGTTATAACAAACGATCTTCTGGCTTGGCAGTGGAAGAGTTCAAGCATGCCTGTAACATCAGACCCAGAAAATGGCACCCAATAGCGTCCAGAAATTGTGATAAGGAGCTCGCAACAGATGTGAGAAACTTCAAGATTTTAATAATTCAGGGCTTTGGAAGGGATATAGTTTTCCTGAACAGAAAAGCACTGTATTAAGTGTACCACCCACAAGAACTTTGAACAGACACCAGCAGACGCTCACACCATCTGAAACACATCCACATGTGCCCTGTGCCAAGGCTTCCGCTCCCTGACTTAAGGTAGATCTGACAGCAGCAGATGGTGATTCTCAAATTTCTTATCTCACCCTGGTTATCCAGAAACATCATTTATCCTGTCCTTGGGGCTGTGCTAAGGAAGCTGAAGTTACAGGCTGGATTCTATTGACGATCCCGTTGACTTCACTCTCTGAAAAAGAAATGGTCAGAAATGTGATTTGCTTGCCTGTTGATCTGTTTATTTATACTCACCCTTCACCAGATATAGATATGGGGTGAGGTCATAGACTCTACCTTAACCACTGGCTTACAAATATCTTGTTATAGATATTGTACATGTAGATAGACATGGCCCAGTATAAGCCAATACACTACTGGAAAATTTGCCCATAGCCCAATCCTTATTGTTGATGCTGGCAGGTTCATTAAAGGGAGGTCAACACCACGGGGACTAAATTAACCCTAGTTCTATATACATAGTCTCAGCCAAAGGCAATTCTAAGAGTGGATTCTGTGACCTTCTTGACACATACAGCGCATATGACCAAGCTTATAGGGTATGGACAGAGGCAGGCAAGGACCATTTTAAACTTTTTTGTCAGAACCTGAATAAATTTAAGGAATTATTGTTGTTGTTCTGCTAAGATGCTTGGCTAGCATTTCCTGGGGCTGACATGACCGACCAACCATGTATTTGCAAACGTGGGACTACTTGCTTGATCTCTCATTGTAAGGTGGAAATGTAAGGCAGAAATGGATTATCTTCCCTGCTCTACCTAGTCAGAGAAGTCTTCCTTAGTCAGAGACACTCTGCCTTTAATTAAAGGGAGCACGGAATTTTCAGGTTAAGTGCAGCTCTGCTGTTCTCACTGATATAAAAATTCAGGTTGGAGAAACGATGTAGTCAACATCGCTGGGCTTTCACGTAGGAGCTAGAGTTGCTTAGAGACACAAATTAACCTTTACTGAAACTTTACTGTTCAGGTCTATAAAGCGTGACCTGCCATACATAGATTTTCAGGGAGTTCATCTGTTTACCAGTTCGGTTCCTTTTGGAACCCCTTTCCTACCTCAGCAGCAATACACTTCCTGAACACACGCTCTTCTCATGCTTTCTCAAGTTCTCATCTAAAACTGTCATCAGGAAAGGACAAGGGAAGTGTACTCACATTCCGGCAAAAATCGCTGATAACAGCTGCTTCCTCATTTGTGTATCTAGTAGATCTCAGACTGAATTCAAAAGTGGTAAAATCACATATCCAGAGAAAAACATGGTCCAAAATGATGCATGTAGCCCAATGTTCGTTGCAGCACTGTTTACAATAGCCAAAACATGGAGGTGACCGAAATGTCCATCTACAGAGGAATAGTTAAAGAAGATGTGGTATATTTATACAATGGAATATTAGCCATGAAAAAAATGAAATAATGCCTTTGTAGCAGCATGGATGGACCTAGAGATTGTCATACTGAGTGAAGTAAGTCAGACAGAGAAAGACAACTATGTGATATTGCTTATATGTGGGATCTAAAAAAATGATATAAATGAACTTATTTACTTATTTATTACAGAAACAGACTCAGAGACTTAGAGAGTGAACGTATGGTTACAGAGTGCGGTAAGGAGTGGGGGAAGGGATACTTAGGGAGTTTGGGACCGACATGTACACACAGCTGTATTTAAAATGACTAATCAATAAGGACTTACTGTATAGCACAGGGAGCTCTGCTTAATGTTATGTAACAACTTAAAAGAGAAAATGTATAACAAGATCACTTTGCTGAACACCTGAAACTATCACAATATTGTTAATCAAGTACAATTTAAAATAAAAATAAAAAAAAAGAAGCTTCCTCATTTCTTACCAAAAAAAGTGTTAAAATCTAGTGATAGAATTCAGGCCAGTGGGAGACATTCGTGGGGAGGCAAGGATTGAAGTGACACCATAGTCTGGAAATGAGGGAGCCTGACCTAGGCCTGTTATGGAACAGTGGGCTAATACAGCTGGCAGGGCCATTAACTCACACACTTTGCTAAAAGATAAGAAACTGAAATCCAGAGGAGAAAAAGTCAGCTTTGCCCAAGCTCAAGGAGCTAGTTAATGACATCAGAGATGGACCTCTAGGATTTACAGAATCGTGAAATGGGCATGACTTGACTGAAAGGTTTACCATTTGTGCAAGATGGAAGAGGAAGGAGAAGTTCATTCAGGTCGGTGTTCCAAGGAAATACCATTGACATGGCTGCCAATGACCTCCAGTTGGCTAAGCTCAACGGTCAGTTTTCAGTCCTGTCTTGCTTGGTTTATCACCAACATTTGACAGTTGACCTGTCCCTCCCTCTTGAAACACTCTCTTCATTTAGCCTCTAGGACACCATGCTGTCTTTTGGCTCCCCCCTCTGCATAACAGACTTCTTCTTTTCCTTTTCCTTAGCTGTTTCAGGAGACCCAGGTTCAATTCCTAGGGCTGGAAGATCCCCTGGAAAAGGAAATGGCAACCAGTATTCTTGCCTGGAGAATTCCAAGGACAGAGGAGCCTGGTGGGCTATAGTCACTGGGGTCACAAAAAGTCAGACATAACTGAGCAACTAACATTTTGTTCTCACATCTGTGTCTTCTAAAGATTGAAGTGCCCCTGCAGCCATCCATGTCTTCTCCTCTGAACTCCTAATTCACCTGTGCACTTGATCTCTCCATATGGCTGTCTAACAGACACCTGTAACTGAATGTATCTGAAACCAAATTTATCTCCTAACCTCATCTCCTAAACTTCTCCTCCCTCAGCCTGCTCATCTTAGTAAACAGCAAATGCATCCTTCTCAAGGTTCAGATCAAAGCCTTGGTATTGTCTTTGAATTATTTTCTTTCTCTTATCCTCCATTTCCAACACATGTATAAATCCTATAGATTTTACCTTTCAATCCTATTTAGAACCCAATTATTTGTTAACTGCATTATAATCTCAATCATCCTGGTCTAAGCTAAATTTATTTCTTATCTGGATTATTGGAAAAACCTAACTAGTCTTTGTCTGAACTTGTCCCTTGGCCACGTAATTTCAATATGCTGACCCAAGTGGTCCTTTCCAAATAGAAGTTTGGTCATTTTGCTTAATTTGCTTATCTCATGCAGAAGAAAAATCAAAGTCCTCCAGTGGCCTTAAGGCCCTGTACTACCTGGAACTCTTCTATCTCTGCACCGTCACCCACCCCTCTCTCCCTCTCACTGATCTTCTTGCTCTTCCTCTCAGGTCCACCTAGACTCAGGGCCTTTGTACTTAATACTCCTTCCACAAATATGCTTGCACTTTATCTCCCTCTCCCGCCAGGTCTTGCTCATCCATTATCCTCTATGGCACCTTTCTGACCTCCTCATATGGAATCACACCTGCCCCAGCCTTTCATCTTCCTTTATTCTTCTCC
Organism: Bison bison bison; assembly: GCF_000754665.1. Lineage (NCBI taxonomy): Eukaryota > Metazoa > Chordata > Mammalia > Artiodactyla > Bovidae > Bison > Bison bison. The sequence goes on along the minus strand of NW_011494889.1, from coordinate 464,076 downwards.
CTAGCACATATTACCATCAGACACAGTTTGCATTTATGCTAAATTTGTTTGTTGCCTCCAACTATCATGGAGGCACCAGCTAGGCAGGGATTTTTGTCCAATGCCTAGAACAGTGCTCAAGACATATTTTTAAGTAAATGAATGAATGAACTGAATCTAAGATCTAGAAAAGGCCCAGTAAAGGGCTGTGGGGGAGCTGTGTATAGAAAATTTCTGCAGAGGGAACTTGAAGTATATAAAGTAAATGAGGGGATGGGACTTGGCCTAGAGAACCTAAGAAAAGTGGTCAAACAGCCTACAATAAGACTGGAAAAGTTGGCAAAGGTCAGTTTGTGCCAGGATATCCTTGAAGCAGGATAAGAGCTTTGGGTTTGAGCTGGGATGAGATGAAAAGCTGTAGATAGTCTTAAGCAGGCAGTTCTTTTCATGTGGACGTCCCCACCATGCTTGACCCAAGGCATAGTGCTTGATCTTGAGAAAGTCATTGTCTGTAGGAAGACCACATGCACAGTTAACAGTGAAAACTTCCCAGGGTATCAGAGGACACACACTTCTTCCTTGAGGGGGAGGAGAGTGACCAGGAACATTAATGTTCTGATCCAATTGTGGAAGGGTGTTCTAGGAGGAGGGAAGAATGTGTGCAATAGCTTGACGGCCTGTCATTCCGTCAGAGGGGAGTATGTGGCTCGAACTGCAAATAAAACTGTGCTTTTCAAAATTGGACCCAAGTCTGGCTGGCTGACTCCAGTTCACATCTGTTTATTATACCAGGCTGAGACATGGTTTGGATACCAGGTAGAGGGTGGTGCCTGGGGTTGGATGGAGGACTCTTAAGGCCCACGGGCATGCTGGCTCTTGTTTGGCTAGGAAAAGAACATCCATTCTACAGCCACATTTCACTAAAGAAAATAGGGCTCAGAGAGACAAAGTCACTTATTCAAGATCACACACCTTGTAAGAGGTCGGCTGTCACAGTTCAGTTTGTTAAGGGTGGTATAAAAAAGCAAAAGGAAGTGTCATTTTACATCAAACTGAATTGGGAAAATACTCACGACTTCTTAACTTTTTTTTTTCCCCTGCACCTTGTGACATGCAGGATCTTAGTTTCTTGACCAGGGATCAAGCCCACGCCCTTTGCAGTGGAAGCTCAGAGTCTTAACCATTGGACTGTCAGGGAAGTTCCCTCATGAATTTCTTAAGGATGAAAAGTGTTTGCAGTTAGTACATATTTCCCCCAGGATGTGTGTGTGTGTGTGTGTGTGTGTGTGTGTGTATGTATAGTATTTCCACCCCCCCAAAAAATACATATATATATATATATTCATAAGTGCCTCAGTTCTACCTCTCTGTTTGATCCACAAAAATGCTTTAGAAATTAACCCTTTATGCTCTAACAAACCATTTTTCTTTTACCCAAAGTAAAATTAAATAAGATATATCCTTATTACTGGGCTTCCCTGGTGGCTCAGATGTTAAAGAATCCGCCTGCAATTTTGGAGACCTGGGCTGGGAAGATCCCATGGAGGAGGGCATGGCAACCCACTCTAGTATTCTTGCCTGGAGAATCATCATAAACAGAGGAGCTTGGTGGGCTATAGCCTGTGGAGTCTCAAAGAGTTGGACACAGCTGCATGACTAAGTACAGCACAGCACAGCACGTCCTGATCACTGGTAATAGAGATCATGGCAATGATATTAATCACTAGCACAGCAGAAATCTGCCATCCCTTCATGCTCAGTCTAAATGGTGACTGAAGCAGAATTAATGTCAAGGCAGGTACCACTCTAAATTTCCTGGTAGGTAAGAATTTATTACTGCTGCCCCCTTAGTCCCCACCACTGCTAAACTGTGCTTACTGGTAGTCTGAAATATAATCTGGGAGACTTTGGTCAGCCATGCACTTTTTAAATATAATGTAGAATAATGTGATGTAATATGTGTGCTCAGTCATGTCCTACTTTTTGTGACCCGATGGACTATAGGCCACCAGGCTTCTCTGCTCATGGAATTTTCCAGGCAAAAATACTAGAGTGGCATGCCATTTCACCCTCCAGGGGATCTTCCTTACTCAGGGATTGAATCCGCATCTCTTGAATCTCTGCATTGGCTGGCAGATTCTTTACCACTAGCGCCACCTCAGTTCAGTTCAGTTCAGTTCAGTCACTCAGTCGTGTCCGACTGACTCTTCATGACCCCATGAATCGTAGCACACCAGGCCTCCCTGTCCATTACCAACTCCCGGAGTTTACCCAGACCCACGTCCATCGAGTCAGTGATGCCATCCAGCCATCTCATCCTCTGGAGTCCCCTTCTCTTCCTGCCCCCAAATCCCTCCCAGGATCAGAGTCTTTTCCAATGAGTCAACTCTTCGTATGAGGTGGCCAAAGTACTGGAGTTTCAGCTTCAGCATCATTCCCTCCAAAGAAATCCCAGGGCTGATCTCCTTCAGAATGGACTGGTTGGATCTCCTTGCAGTCCAAGGGACTCTCAAGAGTCTTCTCCAACAGCATAGTTCAAAAGCATCAATTCTTCAGCGCTCAGCCTTCTTCACAGTCCAACTCTCACATCCATACATGACCACAGAAAAAACCATAGCCTTGACTAGATGGACCTTTGTTGGCAAAGTAATGTCTCTGCTTTTGAATATGCTATCTAGGTTGTTCATAACTTTCCTTCCAAGGAGTAAGCATCTTTTAATTTCATGGCGCCACCTAGGAAGCCCATAATGCACAGCTGCTGCTGCTGCTGCTGCTGTCATGTCAGACACTTCAGTCGTGTCCGACTCTGCGACTCCATAGACAGCAGCCCATCAGGCTCCCCCGTCCCTGGGATTCTCCAGGCAAGAAACACTGGAGTGAGTTGCCATTTCCTTCTCCAATGCATGAAAGTGAAAAGTGAAAGGGAAGTCGCTCAGTCGTGTCTGACTCTTCGCAACCCCATGAACTGCAGCCTACCAGGCTCCTCCGTCCATGGGATTTTCCAGGCAAGAGTACTGGAGTGGGGTGCCATTGCCTTCTCAAATAATGTAGACAGACATAGCTAAATTGTTGCTGGGAGAAAGCTGGGTGAAGTGGGGAGGAGAGTTCCACCAGTAAGGTGGACCACTTCTTTATTCCTAGAGCTGAGAAGGACTTTAAAGTTTCAGTTAGATTTTCCTTGAATTTGGAGAGAAACATACTCAAGCCAACCCAGGCAAAATCCATCCTGGTATTCTAGGTCAAAGGTCAATAAACATTTTCTATACAGGGCCAGAAAGTGAATCTTTTAGGATTTGCCAGCCACGTGGTCTCTGTCACAACTACTCAATTCTATAATGTGAAACAGCCATAGACAGTATGTAAATGAAGAAACGTGGCTATGTTCCAGGGAAACTTTATGAAATAAAATAGCTGGATTTCACCCATGGGCAGTAATTTGCTGACCTCTGTTCTAATCTCTGGTAGAAGAAAAAATTTGCTAAACTTCTCTAGGAAGTTTTTAGTTTTAAAGATTGAAGGCAGGAGGAGAAAAGGACAACAGAGGATGAGATGGTTGGATGGCATCACCAACTCGATGGACATGAGTTCTGAGCAAGCTCCGGGAGCTGGTGATGGAAAGGGAATCCTGGCATGCTGCACTCCATGGGATCACAAGGAGTCGGACACGACTGAGGGACTGAACTGAACTGAACTGATTCTTTACCGTGTCTAGTTCATATCCCTCAGCTGTAATACAAATCTTCCTTCTCTTCTTTGGGGAGATAGAGAGCATCTGTTTGCTGCCTCCTTTTGTTGGAAGGACTAGTTCTGCTACAGGGACAATGCTCACACATTAGCTTTGCCAGGACCTCTGGGCTCAGAGGCTATGCATTCATATCCTGGCTTCACTACTTACTTGCTGTATGACTAAATGCAAGTTGCTAAACTGTTCTCTGCCTTGGATTTCTCATCTGTGAAATGGTTATTTTCCTGATACTAAACTCATGGTGCTGTTTTCAGGATTGAATGAGATGATGCATTGTAAGGCACTTTAACCCATGCTTCAATAAAAGTGAGCTAGGAGGAAAAGGATGGGGATGACAGAGAGAGATAAACTGTTCCTTTGATTTTGACAAAAATGCAATTTATTTGAGGACAAAGTTGGAGATCCTATTTGGAGATTTTAGCAAAGGGAGAAAAGACAGTCACATGGGTTAGGTTGAATAATGACCTATCACGCTACCCTTTACAATATACATCTTCCTAAAATGATCTTGACCATTTGTTTTCTCTTAATTACTCATCTGTTTCCACTAGAACATAAGCTCTTGGAGGGAAGGGAACACAAGCTCCTGGAGCTTGTATCCTTGGTGCGTAGAAGAGTTCGTGGCACATAGTAGGTATTCAACAAATAATTGTTCAAAGGAACAACAAACAAATAGGAAGATTATCTCTTCCATGAAGTGTTCAGCTTCAAGAAAAATCCACCTTGGAACTTTCCTAGTGGCTCAATGGCTAAGACTCTGAGCTCCCAAAGCAGGGGGCCTGGGTTTTATTTTTAGTCAGGGCTAAAAGTTTGCATTCCATACTGAAGACTGAAGATCCTGTATGCTGCAACTAAGACATGGCACAGCCAAATAAAGAAATGTTTTTTTAATTTATTTTTTTTTTTAAAAGAAGAATTTACCCTAGTGAGGCAAGAAGAACCTACATCAAGCCAGCCATCATCCTCTGAATCATGATTAATGCAAATGATAACCCTCATGGCAGACACCATTGTCAGAACACCCCCATGTAGCTTCCCAACTGACCAAGCATTTCTGGTGTTATGGATTCATATGCTAAAGCCTTAATCCCCAGTGTAAGAAGAAAGAGGCTGGACCTCTCTCTCCAGCATGTGAGGATACAGTAAAGAGGCAGCCATTGCAAGCCAAGAAGAGGGCCCTCACTGAGAATGGCAAATTCCCCTTGGACTTTCAGCCTCCAGAACTAAGACTTGTGATCACTATTAAAATGAGTTTTAACTGCAACTCCCTTACTTGTTGACTCAGTCTGTCTTCCCAGATAAATACCAGGGGGTAATAAAGTATTGACATTTTCTTTACAAAAACAAACAATGGCTTGCCAAATAAATATATAAAAAATATAGAAGGTGAACACCTTACTGAAGTCCCTATAGTTCCTTAAGGTTTAGACTGAATGAAGAGACAAACAACACTCTCTCTTCTTTCTCTGTGATTCACAGTTTCTCTGGATTTCTCCCATTTCTGTTTGCATTACTTTTTATTCATCTAATCTGGTCATGATGCTACATCTACAGGAGCAGGGTATGTCAGACATGGAATCAGTTCAGTCAGTTCAGTCACTCAGTTGTGTCCGACTCTTCACAATCCCATGGAGTGCAGCACACCAGACTTCCCTGTCTATCACCAACTCCTGGAGCTTGCTCAAACTCATGTCCATTGAGTTGGTGATGCCATCCAACCATCTCATCCTCTGTCATCCTCTTCTCCTTCTGCCTTCAGTATTTCCCAGCATCGGGGTCTTTATACCTTTTCCTTACTTTCTTTGCTCTTTCTCCTTCTCTGTATTCTATTTTAATACATATTTGTTATGCAAATGTTAAAATACCTAGCATAGTTCCAAACATTTCTCCCTCTTTAACTGGAAAGAAACAGATATTACCAAAAAAGAAAAAAAAAAAAAGCAATTTAAGGACATGTGTAAAGCAATCTATAAACAGTCTATACACTGAGGGGCTGAAGAAATGCAAAATATAGGTGAGAGGTGGGGAACAGAGAATATGCCAAATCTAAGAGGGCTTTCTGCTAGAAATGGGTTTGAGTCAGGTCTTGGAAGGACGCCTTGGTCATCTTTTACTGAAAGAAAGAAGTAAGTGGGAGGTTAGATGAGAGGCAGATGCCAAAGAACACACAATGCAAATTGAATTCAGAGAGAAGAATAACATTCGAGAAATGTTTATTGAGCTTCAACTCTGTCAGCAACACCCCTGGGATTATAAGTGAATGAGGTGATTTAGTCTCATCCTTGAATTGCTGATAATATAATGCAGGGAATTATTGCTAAGAAACTTGAACCTCCACATTTTCTTTATAGGCAATTTAACTAAAATGTCAGAAACTGATTAAAATTGCTCCAGCCAACCTTCGTCTCCAAGTTAGTCACTTCATTTCCTTAAAGACCAGTTTCTTATTTGGACACCTCAGCACCAAGGTTTTGATGTAGATTTCTTCTTCTTTTTAAAAAATTCTTCACTACACATATTTATTTGGTGAGAACACAAGTTCTAGTCTCTGAGCAAATTTCAAGTATACATATCAGTATAATCAATTATAGTCTCCATGTTATGCATTATAGCCTCAGATCATAGTCATCTTATAACTTTACCAACCTCTCTTAATTTCCCCCACTTCCTCGCCTCTGGCAACCACCATTCTACTTTGATTCCATGAGAGTTTGCCTTTTTTTTTTTCCTTTTGGTTCAATTTAAGATTTCACAAGTAAGTGATACCAATGCCAAAAGCTTGGCTTCTCTGAACCAGTGCTGGATCAAATCTCAGAGATTTTGGGTGAAGTAGAAAAGGAGAGCTTTATTGCTTTGCCAGGCAAAGGGGGACGCAGCAGCCTTCTCCCTTGAAAGACTGTGTTCCAAACCAGAGGAATGATGAAGGGTTTATAACAAACAATGGTTCAAGGGTGGGGTCTCTGACAACATTAAGGTGTGAGCACTCTTGAGAGTCCCTTGGACTGCAAGAAGATCCAACCAGTCCATCCTAAAGGAAATCAGTCCTGAATATTCACTGGAAGCACTGATGTTGAAGCTGAAACTCCAATACTTTGGCCACCTGATGCAAAGAGCTGACTTATTTGAAAAGACACTGATGCTGGGAAAGATTGAAGGTGGGAGGAGAAGGGGACGACAGAGGATGAGATGGTTGGATGGCATCGCTGACTCAACGGGCACGAGTTTGAGTAAACTCCAGTAGTTGGTGATGGACAGGGAAGCCTGGCGTGCTGCAGTCCATGGGGTTGCAAAGAGTTGGACACAACTGAGCAACTGAACTGAACTGAATTGAGGGCCTGTGTTCCCTTAATCTCAGATGATCCGTATCCTGATCTTGATGAGTTTCTCTGGTCCCTTTAATCTTGGCTCAGCTGCTTTCTTGGGTGTCCTCCCTTGATTAACAACTGTTGGAATCTGCCCTTTGGGACTCAAGAAAGGTTGGAGGCTTGCCCATAAGAAGCCTCCATGTCAGGGAGCCCCACAGGGGCCCACTCTGTTTCAATACCATGCGGTATTTGTGTATCTCTGGCTTATTTTACTTAGCATAATTCCCTCCATTTTCATCCATGTTGTTGTATATCATATAACAGTGCTAGCGATTGTCATTTTGTTTATATTAATATTACACCCCTAGTACTTATTTATCTTATAACTAGATGTTTGTACCTTTTGACCATCTGCCTCCAATTACTTCTCCCGTGCTGTTTGCCTCTGGTGAGCAGGAATTTCATCTCTTTTGTATGCATTTGCTTTTCTTTTTCTTTCTTTTATTCTCGATTCCACATACAGGTGAGATTACATACAGTGTTTGTCTTTCTATGTCTGATTTATTTCATTTAGCATAATGCCTTCAAGGTCTATCCATGTGGTTCCTTCTTCAATGTGCATAGCTAATAGCAAGAGAGTGACTACTAGTCTATTTCTAACAGTCACATTAAGTGAACTTGAAAATTGACAGAGAAAGATATTTTGGCTTTAGTTTTGGACTCAGTTTCCATAATGGCTGCCTGGACACTACTCCTGGGGCACAGCCCCGGTGACAGGACATCTCCATTCAGGTGTTAGATCCCTGGTGTGTCTAACCATGGGGGAGACAAATTTATACCAAGGGAACATTTCATGCAAAGATGGGCTCGATAAAGGACAGAAATGGCATGGACCTAACAGAAGCAGAAGATATTAAGAAGAGATGGCAAGAATACACAGAAGAACTGTACAAAAAAGAGCTTCACGACCCAGATAATCATGATGGTGTGATCACTTACCTAGAGCCAGACATCCTGGAATGAGAAGTCAAGTGGGCCTTAGAAAGAATCACTAAGAACAAAGCTAGTGGAGGTGATGGAATTCCAGTTGAGCTATTCCAAATCCTGAAATATGATGCTGTGAAAGTGCTGCACTCAATATGCCAGCAAACTTGGAAAACTCAGCAGTGGCCACTAGACTGGAAAAGGTCAGTTTTCATTCCAATCCCAAAGAAAGGCAATGCCAAAGAATGCTCAAACTACCGCACAATTGCACTCATCTCACATGCTAGTAAAGGAATGCTCAAAATTCTCCAAGCCAGGCTTCAACAATATGTGAACCATGAACTTCCAGATGTTCAAGCTGGTTTTAGAAAAGGCAGAGGAACCAGAGATCAAATTGCCAACATCCTCTGGATCATGGAAAAAGCAAGAGAGT
>NW_011494889.1:455176-455397 GCF_000754665.1 Bison bison bison | reverse complement strand
AAAGAGGAGAGTGAAAAGTTGGCTGAAAGCTCAACATTCAGAAAACGAAGATCATGGCATCTGGTCCCATCACTTCATGGCAAATAGATGGGGAAACAGTGGAAACAGTGTCGGACTTAATTTTTGGGGGCTCCAAAATCACTACAGATGGTGACTGCAGTCATGAAATTAAAAGACGCTTACTCCTTGGAAGGAAAGTTATGAACAACCTAGACAGCATA
>NW_011494889.1:450974-455076 GCF_000754665.1 Bison bison bison | reverse complement strand
CAGAGACATTACTTTGCCAACAAAAGTCCGTCTAGTCAAGGCTATGGTTTTTCCAGCAGTCATGTATGGATGTGAGAGTTGGACTGTGAAGAAAGCTGAGCATCGGAGAATTGATGCTTTTGAACTGTGGTGTTGGAGAAGACTCTTGAGAGTCCCTTGGACTGCAAGGAGATCCAACCAGTCCATTCTGAAGGAGATCAGCCCTGGGATTTCTTTGGAAGGAATGATGTTAAGGCTGAAACTCCAGTACTTTGGCCACCTCATGTGAAGAGTTGACTCATTGGAAAAGACTCTGATGCTGGGAGGGATTGGGGGCAGAAGGAGAAGGACGAGAGTTTGAGTGAACTCTGGGAGTTGGTGATGGACAGGGAAGCCTGGCATGCTGCAGTTCATGGGGTCACAAAGAGTCGGACACAACTGAGTGACTGAACTGAACTGACCTGAACTGAAGTTGCTAAAATTTGGCTCAGAGATAAAGCAAAGATATAACATGTAGAGTTCAAGCATTAATCTAGAAATTGACTTTTCTCACTCAAACATTTCTCACATAGAACTTCAGAGGCATATATCTTTTTTCCTTTCATCAGGCTGAGATTTTTCAAAAGTGAATCAGTTTGAAAACAATGATATAGAACAAGTTAAACAATAAATAAACGTTTATTTTACTTTAACCAAATTCATAGTGGTGTAGTGACTCCAGCATTCTTGCCTGGAGAATCCCATGGACAGAGTCGTCTGGCAGGCTACAGTCCATGAGGTCGCAAGAGTCAGACACAAATTAGTGACTAAACCACCACCACCAGTGATGGGGGAGGGAGGACATTTATTAAGTGCTACTGTCTGCCAGAGCTTTATGTATGCTAATTTTCTTATAAAGCATATATTTCTCATTAACAGGAAAAGGGGAAAAGTCATTCTATTTTTACGCAGGAAAGCTGAGGATCAGAAAGGGTACCTTGAACAAGATCACACATTTAAAACGAGGCAACCCTAAGAATCAAACCTCCATTTCTCTTTACAAGTTTCAATCTTTTCCCATGACACCATCCTGCTTTTCCTCCATTTTATTGGATTATCTTAGAAAAAAAACATTTGTTTTATATTGTGCATCACAGTTTTAAACATGTGTATACAAACATTATCTCCCTTAGTCTTTGTATTACACTGCAAAGGATGTGAGAATCTTTCATCCCTGGTAGCTCACATGGTAAAGAATCTGCCTGCAATGCAGGAAGTCGAGGTTCAATCCCTGGGTGAGGAACATCCCCTGGAGGAGGAAATGACAACCCACTCCAGTATTCTTGCCTGGAAATCCCTTGATCAGAGGAGCCTGGTAGGCTATGGTCCATAGGGTCACAAAGAGTCAGACATGACTGAAGTGACTTAGCAGTAACACTATTTTGAGGGAGGTGATTTCACCCTCCTTTACAGTGGAGGAGGCTCAAGGAGTTATGTGAGTCTAGTCACAGTCTCATGACCAGAAACTAACAGATTTGAAACTAACAGTTATATCTGGTAGGTCTCCTAACTAGACATTCCAAACTCTTTCTCCTCTAGCACTGCTGTCTGGCAAACCCAAGACCACAAGGAATATGCCTTCAGCATTGTGAATCACCAGTGGGCAGTGTGTCCGAACTTGCATCACTGCCTGGTTATTTGAAGTACACTATATACTGGAAAAAGAGCAGTGATCCGTAGAGGAAAGCTAAGGTGCTCATCATGCCAGTGGTTACATTTGTGAGACATTGATAGAGTGTGTGACCTCTTTTGAATGTGAGCCATAAACCCTAAGATAGAATGAAAGGAAATTTGATTCACATATTCATTCACACAAGCATTTAGTAATTTTCCATAATTTTATGTGTGTATTATCACCTTACATCTTCACCCTGACACCATGAAGCAGGCAGATAGATTATCAGGACTATTAGCCTCAATTTCTAGTTAAAAACTTGAGAGCTGAGTTAAGGTGTATAAGGAACCACTGACCAAGGCAGGCCTTAGACCTCACCATGCCCTCTTCAAGATTCATTGGCATGGCCTTCAAGAAGCCCATGAGTTAGCACATCTGGGAAAATGACAGGTGATTTATTGTTTTGTATCTCTGATTCATTCCATTTTATTTTAACATGTTTATTCAATTGGTGTTGGCTCTTGATGTAGGAGATACAAAGATGGATGTATTTTCAGTCCAGATCTCTTCCCTGATAGACAAATTCATATAAAATATAAATCTCTAAAATTACCACAGGAAGACACAAAACTCCTGAGTAGTCCTATACCCTTTAAAAATTATTAATGCATTATGTAAAAAATATTTCTTGCAATAAAATACAAACCTAATGATTTTTCAGAGTAGTTTTAGTAACACTCAAAGGAACATCAATATTTTTCAAATTTCAATGTTATTCAAATTCATTATTCAATTTTTCAAATTATCTTCCAGATAGTAGCAAATCTGAAAACTCTCCAATTTATTTTATAATTCCCAAACTAGACAATGACTATAAAAAAAGGAAAAAAAAAATTACTGTTTAACTTACATCATAAATACAGATGCAGAGATCTTTGGCAAATTATTTCAGCAAACAATGTATAAAAACTATAATTCTACCAATATCATAATGTCACAGTCATATTGAATTATCCAAGGAAAGCAAATTTGTTCTAATGCTAAAACTACGTGATGATCTTATTAGATGAAGAAAAAAAAAGTAATTCAATAAACTTCAATAACATTCATGGAAAGAAATTCTTAGCAAACTAAGAAAATTCTGTAACCTCATAAGAGGTAGTCCAGAAAATTTCAGCAAATATATTTAATGGTTAAAGATTAAAGCATTCTCCATAAAATCAGAAACAAGATAAGGATACTTAGGGAACCTAATCATCATTGGTTGAAGACAACATTTTGTCCTGTATGGGAAAAAAAAGAAAACAACTCAGATAATCTAAAGATGAATTGCTAGAATTCATAAAGGAGTTTAGCAGAATTGCTGGTCTTAACCTCATTATTTAAAAAATTGAACTCTATATACCTGCAATAAGCATTTTGAAAATGCAATTAAAAAATACCATTTACAATCAACAGTAAATGACTAAGAATAGCCAAAACACTCATGAAGAACAGGGTGGGGAAACATGCCTTATGTGATGTTGTAGAAGCTGTATTAATAGAGACAGTGTACCCGTAGCACAGCACTGGAAGAATAGACCTCTAGAACTGCCTCAAGAGCTGGGAAACCTATCTTTGCATGTATGAAAAGTTAGCATCAGATTGAGCTTACATATTGTGGGAGAAAGGGAATATAGTGCTGAGAAAATTTGTTATGTATATGAAAAAATCTATTTCTCACTTCCACTGCATAATCATAAGGGATTTGATTTAGGTCATACCTGAATGGTCTAGTGGTTTTCCCTACTTTCTTCAATTTAAGTCTGAATTTGGCAATAAGGAGTTCATGGTCTGAGCCGAAGTCAGCTCCTGGTCTTGTCTTTGCTGACTGTATAGAGCTTCTTCATCTTTGGCTGCAAAGAATATAATCAATCTGATTTCGATGTTGACCATCTGGTGATGTCCATGTGTAGAGTCTTCTATTGTGTTTTTGGAAGAGGGTGTTTGTTATGACCAGTGCATTTTTTTGGCAAAACTCTATCAGTCTTTGCCCTGCTTGATTCTGTGTTCCAAGGCCAAATTTGCCTGTTACTCCAGGTGTTTCTTGACTTCCTACTTTTGCATTCCAGTCCCCTATAATGAAAAGGACATCTTTTTTGGGTGTTAGTTCTAAAAGGTCTTGCAGGTCTTCATAGAACCGTTCAACTTCAGCTTCTTCAGCATTACTGGTTGGGGCATAGACTTGGATTACCATGATATTGAATGGTTTGCCTTGGAAACGAACAGAGATCATTCTGTCATCTTTGAGATTGCATCCAAGTACTGCATTTCAGACTCTTTTGTTGACCATGATGGCCACTCCATTTCTTCTGAGGGATTCCTGCCCGCAGTAGTAGATATAATGGTTATCTGAGTTAAATTCACCCATTCCAGTCCATTTGAGTTCGCTGATTCCTAGAATGTCAACATTCACTCTTGCCATCTCTT
>NW_011494889.1:448849-450444 GCF_000754665.1 Bison bison bison | reverse complement strand
GATCTCTCCACCATGACCCGCCCATCTTGGGTTGCCCCATGGACATGGCTTAGTTTCATTGAGTTAGACAAGGCTGTGGCTCTAGTGTGATTAGATTGACTAGTTTTCTGTGAGTATGGTTTCAGTGTGTCTGTTCTCTAATGCCCTTTTGCAACACCTACCATCTTACTTGGGTTTCTCTTACCTTGGGCGTGGGGTATCTCTTCAGGGCTGCTCCAGCAAACTCAGCCATTGCTCCTTACCTTGGAAGACAGGTATCTCCTCACCACCGCCCTTCTTGACCTTCAATGTGGGATAGCTCCTCTAAGCCCTCTTGCGCCCACACAACCACGGCTCCTTGGACGTGGGGTTGGTCCTCCCGGCCACCGCCCCCGGCCTCTGGCTTGGGGCATGGGGTATCTCCTCCCGGCCGCCGCCCCTGACCTCGGACGCTGGATATCTCCTCTCGTCGCCCCCCTGGCCTCGGACTTGGGGTAACTCCTCTTGGCCGTTCCTGCGCTGTCGCAGTCTGGTACTCTGGGCCGCTGCCCCTGACCTCGGACGTGGGGTAACTCCTCTTGGCCGCCGCCCTTCAGGCATGGGGTCCTTCTGGCTTCTGCCCCTGACTTCGGACATGGGGTGGATCCTCTCAGCCACGCTTAGCACGCCCGTCACAGCCGCCTGTGCTTTAGCACACCCATCGCAGCCCATACAGTGCCTGACAAACTATGGAATGAGGTTCATTACATTGTACAGGAGACAGGGATCAAGACCATCCTCATGGAAAAGGAATGCAAAAAAGCAAAATGGCTGTCTGGGGCTGCTGCTGCTGCTGCTAAGTCGCTTCAGTCGTGTCCGACTCTGTGCGAACTGGTAGACAGCAGCCCGCCAGGCTCTGCCGTCCCTGGGATTCCCCAGGCAAGAACACTGGAGTGGGTTGCCATTTCCTTCTCCATTGCGTGAAAGTGAAAAGTGAAAGTGAAGTTGCTCAGTTGCAACCGACTTGTGGCGACCCCATGGACTGTAGCCCACCAGGCTCTTCCATCCATGGGATTTTCTAGGCAAGAGTACTGGAGTGGCTTACCATGGCTGTCTGGGGAGGCCTTACAAATAGCTGTGGAAAGAAGAGAAGTGAAAAGCAAAGGATAAAAGGAAAGATATAAACATCTGAATGCAGAGTTCCAAGAATAGCAAGAAGAGATAAGAAAGCCTTCTTTAGTGATCAATGCAAAGAAATAGAGGAAAACAACAGAATGGGAAAGACTAGGGATCTCTTCAAGAAAATCAGAGATACCAAAAGAACATTTCATGCAAAGATGGGCTCGATAAAGGACAGAAATGGTATGGACCTAACAGAAGCAGAAGATATTAAGAAGAGATGGCAAGAATACACAGAAGAACTGTACAAAAAAGAGCTTCATGACCCAGATAATCACGATGGTGTGATCACTTACCTAGAGCCAGACATCCTGGAATGAGAAGTCAAGTGGGCCTTAGAAAGCATCACTAAGAACAAAGCTAGTGGAGGTGATGGAATTCCAGTTGAGCTATTCCAAATCCTGAAATATGATGCTGTGAAAGTGCTGTACTCAATATGCCAGCAAACTTGGAAAACT
>NW_011494889.1:448368-448571 GCF_000754665.1 Bison bison bison | reverse complement strand
CATTCAGAAAACGAAGATCATGGCATCCGGTCCCACCACTTCATGGGAAATAGATGGGGAAACAGTGGAAACAGTGTCAGACTTTATTTTTCTGGGCTCCAAAATCACTACCGATGGTGACTGCAGCCATGAAACTAAAGACGCTTACTCCTTGGAAGGAAAGTTATGACCAACCTAGATAGCATATTCAAAAGCAGAGACAT
>NW_011494889.1:447758-448268 GCF_000754665.1 Bison bison bison | reverse complement strand
TCAAGGCTATGGTTTTTCCTGTGGTCATGTATGGATGTGAGAGTTGGACTGTGAAGAAGGCTGAGCGCCAAAGAATTGATGCTTTTAAACTGTGGTGTTGGAGAAGACTCTTGAGAGTCCCTCGGACTGCAAGGAGATCCAACCAGTCCATTCTAAAGGAGACAAGACCAGGAGCTGACTGCGGCTCAGCCATGAACTCCTTATTGCCAAATTCAGACTTAAATTGAAGAAAGTAGGGAAAACCACTAGACCATTCAGGTATGACCTAAATCAAATCCCTTATGATTATACAGTGGAAGTGAGAAATAAATTTAAGGGCCTAGATCTCATAGATAGAGTGCCTGATGAACTATGGAATGAGGTTCGTGACATTGTACAGGCATGGGGGCATGGGGTAGCTCCTCCTGGCTGCCGCCTCTGACCTCGGACACCAGGTAACTCCTCTTGTCACTGCCCCTCACCTCGGACACCGGGTATCTCCTCTCGGCCGCCCCCCCCTGACCTCGGACG
>NW_011494889.1:446192-447658 GCF_000754665.1 Bison bison bison | reverse complement strand
GACTTTCTTACTGAGTCCAGAGTCCTATGCCAGCTACTTCCTCAGATTAAGAAAAAAAACACATAGATTTTTAACTATAATGCAGAGAAAATGAATATGTAAAACCTTCTTGCATAGTTCAATAATGCTTGTGGCATGACATGACATAGTAGCTTTCTAACTAAATCAAGTTTTAAAGGCAAGAACAAGAATAAACTATTGTCAAACTCCTATATGTAGCAGTCATTTGATATAGTTAATTTATAAACCATACATTAAAAAAAAAAAAAAAACATGACAGGGAACTTGAAGGAGAAAAGTTTCAAAGTGAGGATTTATACTCCTACCCTCCTTATGAGAGGTGAGGAGATTTACCTAACTGATGTGATTGCTTGATTCCAAATCTCTACTTTGAAAAGATGTATGTGCCCACAGCACCATGGACTTGGGTGTGCAGTAGGCAGCCTCTGTCTGGGACGGGGGTCAAGCATTTGCTTCTTCTTCTTAGCCCTGCACGGGGAAGTGTCTGACTTGGGATGAAGTGTTCGGAGGCCCGCTGTGACTGCACAGCTAAAGCACGTCCTCCAGTTTCACAACTCTCAAGTACTAAGACCCAATGTAGATGCAGTGCTGTGAAAGAAACCTTAATTGCTCTCCTACGATGATAAGAAGCCAAATGAGAAAACAGGTTGAGACTGCATTTAACAAGGGCTACTTTTCCATGCATCACAAACATCAGGAAAACACCATTAAAACTATAAACCTGTGTGCACTGACTGAAATGGGTATTTTAATCACACTGATTGAACAGTGAAAACTGGTTGCAATTTAAAGACTCCCCATCATTGCTATCTTAGATACCATTCATCCAGGTGATGTCAAGATAGAGATAAAGTGAGTTTCATTTATAATGTTTAAAAGTTTGAATTAACTACAAATCTAGAAATATTCTACAAATGCTCAGCAAGATTTTTTTTTAATTTTAAATAAAAGTGCTATAGGTAAAATAGCAACTAAAGAAAATGACAAAAATGTCATTTTTGTAAGAAATGACAAAATTTATGTAAGAAAATGACAAAAAATGTTAAGCTAAAACTAGAAATTAATGTTTTGGTTTAGTATTGTAAGTTTATTTAATTCATAAAAAGGATTTATCTAGGATTCCTTTAAACAAAAAGTATCCATATGTGGTTAGTGTTTAGATGCTAGTGATTCACTTATGCTTAGAGGCAGAAAAACTTCGTTGGGTACAGCAGAGCTTGGAAATGATTATGAACCATTGCCAACTGAAATCAATTAGAAAGGAAGTGAAACATGTGAAAGAATACTTTTGGATACTAGGCAATAAGATTTCATTTCTAAAGTATAATTTAAATGCAGCTTTTCAAGGAATTTAATAATTTAGTATGTATCTATTATTAAAATCAAGAACTCTGGGACAAAAAAATCATAAAATTTCTGTCTCCTTTATTAGCACAGCTAATTAT
>NW_011494889.1:445392-446092 GCF_000754665.1 Bison bison bison | reverse complement strand
GAAATAGCAGCCTGCCGGGAGCCAGCATGGGAGTTCCCACCCATGACAAGGTCATGTGGGAGAACCCTTACGGGCAAGGCGAGTCAGAGCTCGAGCGGCTCCCCCTGGATCTGCCTGAGCGTCCACCCCAAAACCAGAATTTGTCTGTTTTAGTATTTTACGACTTTCACCAACTACTGTGACATTAACGGGGGCTATCCCTGACCACCTTTCTCTGAAGGAAATCAACTTAAAGCTCTAGTTAATAAGCCTCCTGGGCATAATAGGAGTGTTTAAATCCAAACCCCTCAGATGGCTCTCTAACTTGCCTGACAGGTTTACCTGAACTCCTACAGCTAAGCATAAGATTGTTTACAGTCTCCCAACCGCGAGAGGCACAGGAAGCTTAAGATATTCAAATAGTATAGAGCCTCGTGGGGAGTTAGCAATTGTTAGAATAAAACTAGTAGAAGATTTCATTGTTGAGTCAATGCTTGCTGCCAAGTTTCCACATCCCCTGTATTGTATCCTTGGAAGTGTATTAATTAATATAGTTGGTATATAGAAAAAATAAGTAGTGGCCTTGGTGTTAACTACTTTAGACCCTTAAGGTAATAAATTCTTTCCTTTGTTGTAAGCCCATTGCACCTTTGCCCTATAGGAATGCAACTTTATCTAACACCTTCGGAGGATGGCGCCAAACTTTAAAATAATTACTCTT
>NW_011494889.1:444216-444906 GCF_000754665.1 Bison bison bison | reverse complement strand
TTCTGTTCTTCCTTCAGGACATATAATTGGAGAGCGGGTGTCCTCTGAGACCACTTACTTGCCTGGGCTTCTAAGACCCACTCGAGAAGGTGCCTAAGGTGGGGCACCTTCAGCGATTTGAGAGGGCGCCTGTGGCCTCTGTGGTCAGAGCAAACCTAAAATCACGGGTTTTATTGACTTTCCGCATAAACCAGTTATAATGAGCCTCTAATCTCTCTGCTTTGCTATCCTCTTTCTCTATTCTTAATCGCCAATGCTGTCCTCCCGAGGGAATCCCTGGATCCAACCGGGGGCTGGACCCAGGTAGCAGCCCACTCCACCACTCTTGCCTGGAAAATTCCATGGACTGAGGAGCCTGGTAGGCTACAGTCCATGGGGTTGCAAAGAGTCGGACACGACTGAGCGACTTCACTTCACTTCACTTCACTTCATGGCTAATTCACTTTGCTGTACAGCAGAAAGTAACACAACACTGTAACGCAATTATCCTCCAAGTAAAAATTACTTCTAAAAATATGTGGATAGGAATTTCACAAAGAAGCAGAATTTAGAATTAACATAGAGGAAAAGAAATTCTCAACCTTATCGGTAATCAAAGAAATACAAATTAAAACTTCAATGTAGGGAGGAGGAGCCAAGATGGCGGAGGAGTAGGACGGGGAGAACACTTTCTCCCCCACAAATTCATCA
>NW_011494889.1:443106-444116 GCF_000754665.1 Bison bison bison | reverse complement strand
CCAAACACCAGGAAACCTTCTCACTGCCGAATCTGTGCCGAGCCTTGGAAGCACAGAGGGCAACATAACAGGGAGGAAAAATAAATAATTAAAACCCGCACATTGCGAGCCCTATGGTAACTCCCCCAGCGGAGAAGCAGCGCAGACGCCTGCATACGCCATTAGCAAGCGGGGGCTGGGCAGGGAGGCGCGGCGCGGGCTGCATCGCAAGAATCTGGCCTGAATACCCCGAGCACTATCTGAGCGAAATAATTTGGGCTAGCAAACCAGACTGTGGGATATCTACCACGCAAAAAGCCAGCCCTAACCTATGACACCTCCAGGCCCGGGCATGGAATAAAGGACTGAACAAAGATAGCCGGCGGCAGACCATCCCCCTCCGGTGATAGGCAGCCAGAGCCGGAAAGGGACAATCGCAGCCCCAGAGAGACATTATCTATAAAACTGTAACCAGGCTTCTTTGCTAACTAAAACTTCTTGGGGGTCTGGACGGTCAACATCTGCCTGAGAAGGTGTGCCGGTACACAACTAGATAACCGAGCAGCGGGAGGCGATAAGTCGCAGCAATCGCGCGCGCAAAACACCTCATCACCTGAGCTGCTCGGATCTGGGAAGGGCACAAAACGCAGGCCCAACTGAAAGTCCGCCTCTGAGGACTACCCGAGTGCCTGAACCTGAGCGGCTTGGACCTGGGAAGTACAGGCAGCCCAGAGCGGGCCGCGGATGGTTCACGGCGGAGCAACCTAGAGCCTGAGCAGCGTGGGCAGAGAGGCTACATGTGCCGTGAACTGGGGGGCAGACCCAGTGTGACTGAGGCACTGCGAGCACACGCCAGTGTTATTTGTTTGCAGCATCCCTCCCTACCTCCCCTCAGTGCGACTGAACAAGTGAGCCTATAACAACAACAACAAAAAAATTAAGTCCTCTATTATTCCTTTAATTTCCACTTTTATAACTGATTACTTTGCAAAAAAAAAAAGACCCTATTTTTTTAAAGCAAACTTCATATA
>NW_011494889.1:441685-442253 GCF_000754665.1 Bison bison bison | reverse complement strand
GTTATCAATTTTGTACTTATATTTTCTTTATAATTTTTGCGACCTTGTTTGTTTTTGTTTGTTCGTTTTCTCTCTCTTTCTTTTCCTTCTTCTTTTCTTTAACATTGTATTTTTGAAATTCCAAACTCTACTCTAGATTTTTAATTTTAGCTTTTTAGTATTTGTTATCAATTTTGTACCTATAGTTTTGTTTTTGTTTTTATATATTTCTGTGACCCTTTTTTATTTTTTCTTTTTCTCTGTTTCTTTCTCTTCTTCTTTTAAATAACATTGTATATCTGAAATTCCAAACTCTACTCTAGATTTTAACTTTTGCTTTTTGGTATTAGTTATCAATTTTGTACTTATATTTTCTTTATAATTTTTGCGACCTTGTTTGTTTTTGTTTGTTCGTTTTCTCTCTCTTTCTTTTCCTTCTTCTTTTCTTTAACATCGTATTTTTGAAATTCCAAACTCTACTCTAGAATTTAAATTTTTGCTTTTATGTCTTTGTTACCAATTTTGTACCTTTAAGAACCCAATCTTCAGTACCCATTTTTCACTAGGGAGCGAGATTACTGGCTTAACT
>NW_011494889.1:441009-441585 GCF_000754665.1 Bison bison bison | reverse complement strand
CATTTCATTGCACTCCAGAGAGAAGAAATACAGCTCCACTCACCAGAACACCTACACAAGCTTCCCTAACCAAGAAACCTTGACAAGCCACCTGTACAAACCCACACAGAGCGAGGAAACGCCACAATAAAGAGAACTCCACAAACTGCCAGAATACAGAAAGGACACCCCAAACTCAGCAATTTAAACAAGATGAAGAGACAGAGGAATACCCAGCAGATAAAGGAACAGGATAAAAGCCCACCAAACCAAACTAAAGAGGAAGAGATAGGGAATCTACCTGATAAAGAATTCTGAATAATGATACTGAAAATGATCCAAAATCTTGAAATCAAAATGGAATCACAGATAAATAGCTTAGAGACTAAGATCGAGAAGATGCAAGAAAGGTTTAACAAGGACCTAGAAGAAATAAAAGAGAGTCAATATAAAATGAATAATGCAATAAATGAAATTAAAAACACTCTGGAGGCAACAAATAGTAGAATAACAGAGGCAGAAGATAGGATTAGTGAATTAGAAGATAGAATGGTAGAAATAAATGAATCAGAGAGGATAAAAGAAAAACGAATAAAG
>NW_011494889.1:439859-440909 GCF_000754665.1 Bison bison bison | reverse complement strand
GGTCGCCTGTGTCTCCTCCCTAACCCCTCTCTACTCTACCCAACTCTGTGAATTTCTGTGTGTTCCAGACGGTGGAGAACACTTAGGGAACTGATTACCGGCTGGATCTGTCTCCCTCCTTTTCATTCCCCCCATTTATCCTCCTGGCCACCTATGCCACCTTCTTCCTTCTTCTCGTCTCTGTATAACTCTGTGAACAACTCTGAGCGGTCCAGTTGTGGAGTGCACATAAGGAAGAGATTACTGAATAGCCCACTCTCTCCTCTATTGACTCCACCTCATCTCATTCGGGTCACCTCTAACTCCCTCCTCACTCTTCTCTTCTCCATATAACGCTGTAAACCTCTCTGGGGAAACAAGTTTCAGGGCAAGACATACCAAGCAAATTCTTCAGCAGCAAGGAACACAGCCCTGAGCTCCAAGATACAGGCAGCCCAAAGTCACCCCAAAACCATAGATATCCCATAACTCATTACTGGACATTTCATTGCACTCCAGAGAGAAGAAATACAGCTCCACTCACCAGAACACCTACACAAGCTTCCCTAACCAAGAAACCTTGACAAGCCACCTGTACAAACCCACACAGAGCGAGGAAACGCCACAATAAAGAGAACTCCACAAACTGCCAGAATACAGAAAGGACACCCCAAACTCAGCAATTTAAACAAGATGAAGAGACAGAGGGAATACCCAGCAGATAAAGGGACAGGAAAAAAGCCCACCAAACCAAACTAAAGAGGAAGAGATAGGGAATCTACCTGATAAAGAATTCCGAATAATGATAGTGAAATTGATCCAAAATCTTGAAATCAAAATGTAATCACAGATAAATAGCTTGGAGACTAAGATCAAGAAGATGCAACAAAGGTTTAACAAGGACCTAGAAGAAATAAAAGAGAGTCAATATAAAATGAATAATGCAATAAATGAAATTAAAAACACTCTGGAGGCAACAAATAGAAGAATAACAGAGGCAGAGGATAGGATTAGTGAATTAGAAGATAGAATGGTAGAAATAAATGAATCAGAGAGGAAAAAAGAAAAACG
>NW_011494889.1:438479-439292 GCF_000754665.1 Bison bison bison | reverse complement strand
CCCAGCAAGGATCTCATTCAAATATGAAGGAGAAATCAAAAGCTTCTCAGACAAGCAAAAGTTGAGAGAATTCAGCACCACCAAACCAGCTCTCCAACAAATACTAAAGGATATTCTCTAGACAGGACACACAAAAACAGTGTATAAACTCGAACCCAAAACAATAAAGTAAATGGCAACGGGATCATACTTATCAGTAATTACCTTAAATGTAAATGGGTTGAATGCCCCAACCAAAAGACAAAGACTGGCTGAATGGATACAAAAACAAGACCCCTACATATGTTGTCTACAAGAGACCCACCTCAAAACAGGGGACACATACAGACTGAAAGTGAAGGGCTGGAAAAAGATTTTCCATGCAAATAGGGACCAAAAGAAAGCAGGAGTAGCAATACTTATATCAGATAAAATAGAGTTTAAAACAAAGGCTGTGAAAAGAGACAAAGATGGTCACTACCTAATGATCAAAGGATCAATCCAAGAAGAAGATATAACAATTATAAATATATATGCACCCAACACGGGAGCACCGCAGTATGTAAGACAAATGCTAACAAGTATGAAAGGAGAAATTAACAATAACACAATAATAATGTGAGACTTTAATACCCCACTCACACCTATGGATAGATCAACTAAACAGAAAATTAACAAGGAAACACAAACGTTAAACGATACAATAGACCAGTTAGACCTAATTGATATCTATAGGACATTTCATCCCAAAACAATGAATTACACCTTCTTCTCAAGCGCACATGGAACCTTCTCCAGGATAGATCACATCCTGGGCCATAAATCTAGCCTTGG
>NW_011494889.1:437697-438379 GCF_000754665.1 Bison bison bison | reverse complement strand
TCCAAGCATCTTTTCTGACCACAATGCAGTAAGATTAGATCTCAATTACAGGAGAAAAACTATTAAAAATTCCAACATATGGAGGATGAACAACACCCTGCTGAATAACCAACAAATCACAGAAGAAATCAAAAAAGAAATCAAAATTTGCATAGAAACTAATGAAAATGAAAACACAACAACTCAAACCTGTGGGACACTTTAAAAACAGTCCTAAGGGGAAAGTTCATAGCAATACAGGCATACCTAAAGAAACAAGAAAAAAGTCAAATAAATAACCTAACCCTACACCTAAAGCAACTAGAAAAGGAAGAAATGAAGAACCCCAGGGTTAGTAGAAGGAAAGAAATCTTAAAAATTAGGGCAGAAATAAATGCAAAAGAAACAAAAGAGACCATAGCAAAAATCAACAAAGCCAAAAGCTGGTTCTTTGAAAGGATAAATAAAACTGACAAACCATTAGCCAGATTCATCAAGACACAAAGGGAGAAAAATCAAATCAATAAAATTAGAAATGAAAATGGAGAGATCACAACAGACAACACAGAAATACAAAGGATCATAAGAGACTACTATCAACAATTATATGCCAATAAAATGGACAACGTGGAAGAAATGGACAAATTCTTAGAAAAGTACAACTTTCCAAAACTGGACCAGGAAGAAATAGAAAATCTTAACA
>NW_011494889.1:436421-437034 GCF_000754665.1 Bison bison bison | reverse complement strand
CTCCAGAAAGACAGGAATAGAAGGAACATACCTCAACATAATAAAAGCTATATATGACAAACCCACAGCAAACATTATCCTCAATGGTGAAAAAATTGAAAGCATTTCCTCTAAAGTCAGGAACAAGACAAGGGTACCCACTTTCACCATTACTATTCAACATAGTTTTGGAAGTTCTGGCCACAGCAATCAGAGCAGAAAAAGAAATAAAAGGAATCCAAATTGGAAAAGAAGAAGTAAAACTCTCACTGTTTGCAGATGACGTGATCCTTTACATAGAAAACCCTAAAGACTCCACCAGAAAATTACTAGAACTAATCAATGATTATAGTAAAGTTGCAGGATACAAAATCAACACACAAAAATCCCTTGCATTCCTATACACTAATAATGAGAAAACTGAAAGAGAAATTAAGGAAACAATTCCATTCACCATTGCAAGGGAAAGAATAAAATACTTAGGAATATATCTACCTAAAGAAACTAAAGACCTATATATAGAAAACTATAAAACACTGGTGAAAGAAACCAAAGAGGACACTAATAGATGGAGAAATATACCATGTTCATGGATTGGAAGAATCAATATAGTGAAAATGAGTATACTACCCAA
>NW_011494889.1:435129-435771 GCF_000754665.1 Bison bison bison | reverse complement strand
ATAAACAAATGGGACCTAATTAAACTTAAAAGCTTCTGCACAACAAAGGAAACTATTAGCAAGGTGAAAAGGCAGCCTTCAGAATGGGAGAAAATAATAGCAAATGAAGCAACGGACAAACAACTAAATCTCAAAAAATATACAAGCAACTCCTACAGCTCAACTCCAGAAAAATAAATGACCCAATCAAAAAATGGGCCAAAGAACTAAATAGACATTTCTCCAAAGAAGACATACAGATGGCTCACAAATGCATGAAAAGATGCTCAATATCACTCATTATCAGAGAAATGCAAATCAAAACCACTATGAGGTACCATTTCACGCCAGTCAGAATGGCTGAGACCCAAAAGTCTACAAGCAATAAATGCTGGAGAGGGTGTGGAGAAAAGGGAACCCTCTTACACTGTTGGTGGGAATGCAAACTAGTACAGCCACTATGGAGAACAGTGTGGAGATTCCTTAAAAAACTGGAAATAGAACTGCCTTATGATCCAGCAATCCCACTGCTGGGCACACACACTGAGGAAACCAGAAGGGAAAGACACGTGTACCCCAATGTTCATCGCAGCACTGTTTATAATAGCCAGGACATGGAAGCAACCTAGATGCCCATCAGCAGATGAATGGATAAGAAAGCTG
>NW_011494889.1:434756-435029 GCF_000754665.1 Bison bison bison | reverse complement strand
GATGAAACTGGAACCTATTATACAGAGTGAAGTAAACCAGAAGGAAAAACACCAATACAGTATACTAACACATATATATGGAATTTAGAAAGATGGTAACAATAACCCTCTGTATGAGACTGCAAAAGAGACACCGATGTATAGATCAGTCTTATGGACTCTGTGCGAGAGGGAGAGGGTGGGAAGATTTGGCAGAATAGCATTGAAACATGTATAATATCATGTATGAAACGAGTCTCCAGTCCAGGTTTGATGCACAGTACTGGATGCTTG
>NW_011494889.1:431019-434656 GCF_000754665.1 Bison bison bison | reverse complement strand
GTGGCGGATTCATTTCGATATTTGGCAAAACTAATACAATATTGTAAAGTTTAAAAATAAAATTTAAAAAAAAGTTAAAAAAAATAAAATTAAATTAAAAAAAACTTCAATGTAATATTGCTTTATACCCCCAGAGAGGTACACACTCAAATGTGTAATAATACTAAGTGTTGATCAACACTACAGCAGTCGGTGCTTACAGTCACTGCTGCTGGGGTGTTAACTGCTTTGCAAAGCAATTTAGTAATGCTTGAAATATTTGAAGATGAGCATCCTCTAAAGATCCAGATATTTCTATTTTAGGCATGTGTTCTAAAGAAACCATTGTACTCATGCACATATAGGAGACTATTCATAGTAATATTGTTCCTTATAACCCCAAATTACAGAAAAAAAAAATCTGTTTCCTTCTATGTGAGCTGACTATATGAGTTGTAATATATTATACCACAGACTCCTTGTGACAGGAAAAGAAAGAAAGAATGACTGGTATCTGTAGGCTTCAAAAATGGGTGGACTTCACAACTATAACAGTAAATAGAGAAAGTAAGTCATAGATACATATGGAATATTTCTATTTATGTAAATTCTGAAATTTGCAAGACTAACCATGTTGTTTCAAGATGCACAGAGATGAGTTATAGGAAAAACAATGGAAGGACAATTACAAAACCTCCCAGACTTCATTATTTCTGAAGAGTTAAGGGAGAGACAGACAGGAGAAAAACTGGTTATTCACAATGTTCTGTTTCAATGTTGTGTGGTGGGTGTGTGCATGTTTTACTGTATTATTCTTTAGACCTTACATTGTGTACTTGGGCTCTGTGTTAGTTGCTCAGTTGTGTCTGACTCTTTGCGACCCCATGGACCCACCAGGCTCCTCTGTGCATTGGATTCTCCAGGCAAGAATACTGGAGTGGGTTGCCATGCTCTCCTCTGAGGGATCTTCTCCACCCAGAAATTGAACCCGTGCCTCCTGCATTGCAGGCAGAGTCTTTACTGCTAAGCCACAGGGAAAGCCTAGAGAAGGGTGTAAGGAATTATAAATAAGCCTGCAAACTGACATGACCATTTTGGCTTTTCAGCCATCATCCCAAAAGCTGTGGCTTTGGTGACAGTGAAAAACATGGACACGATTTTAAGGTTTTATTCATATTTCTGTCTATAGAGTGTGAGTGGCAGGCTTAATTCCCCATGGGGACAAAACCCATCACTGAGGGACAAGGAGGGGCAAGGACAAGGATGTCTGAATGGCAGGTCCCCTCTCTGCCTGAGGAGATGTTGGCACCTCAAGCTGAGTGTGGTTCCTCAGGCCATTCCAGTCACCTGCTGACAAAATTAGCTTTTTTTCCAGTAAAGTCGAAAACTCACATTTTATGTGAAACCCTCCAACTTTTAAACCTTGACAGTTAATTCAAATACTTAAGAATAAACCCTCCAGAACCATTGACTATGTCTGGAAGCTGCCCTAATGTGTGACCCACTAGTTTGCAGTCTCAGCCCAGAAGCCAGCATGGTGTCCCGCCCTCAGTAGTGAACATTCAGGAAGTATTTGCTCAGGTGAAGAATGACACGATGTCTTGTTTTCTCTGACAGTATCTGAGGAGACGCTCTGAGAGTGACATTAAACATTGGCTGCAGACTCTTTTCTGTTCTTCCCATCGAGAGGTCAGGTCTACATCCCCTCCTTGTAATACCAGGGGAGTTCTGGGGCTGCTGGATCAATCGACAATGGTAGAAGTGACCCTGTACTGCCCTTCAGTTCAGTCGCTCAGTCATGTCCGACTCTTTGTGACCCCATGAATCGCAGCACGCCAGGCCTCCCTGTCCATCACCAACTCCTGGAGTTCACTCAAACTCACGTCCATCGAGTCAGTGATGCCATCCAGCCATCTCATCCTCTGTCGTCCCCTTCTCCTCCTGCCCCCAATTCCTCCCAGCATCAGAGTCTTTCCAATGAAAAGACTCAGCTCAGCTCTTCGCATGAGGTGGCTGAAGTGCTGGAGTTTCAGCTTTAGCATCATTCCCTCCAAAGAAATCCCAGGGCTGATCTCCTTCAGAATGGACTGGTTGAATCTCCTTGCAGTCCAAGGGACTCTCAAGAGTCTTCTCCAACACCACAGTTCAAAAGCATCAATTCTTTGGCACTCAGCCTTCTTCACAGTCCAACTCTCACATCCATGCATGACCGCAGGAAAAACCGTAGCCTTGACTAGACGGATCTTTGTTGGCAAAGTAATGTCTCTGCTTTTGAATATGCTATCTAGGTTGTCCATAACTTTCCTTCCAAGGAGTAAGCGTCTTTTAATTTCATGGCTGCAATCACCATCTGCAGTGATTTTGTAGCCCCAAAAAATAAAGTCTGACAGTGTTTCCACTGTTTCCCCATCTATTTCCCATGAAGTGATGGGACTGGATGCCGTGATCTTAGTTTTCTGAATATTGAGCTCTAAGCCAACTTTTTCACTCTCCTCTTTCACTTTCATCAAGAGGCTTTTAAGTTTCTCTTCACTTTCTGCCATAAGGGTGGTGTCATCTGCCTATCTGAGGTTATTGATATTTCTCCCCGCAATTTTGATTCCAGCTTGTGTTTCTTCCAGTCCAGCGTTTCTCATGATGTACTCTGCATAGAAGTTAAATAAGCAGGGTGACAATATACAGCCTTGACGTTCTCCTTTTCCTATTTGGAGCCAGTCTGTTGTTCCATGTCCAGTTCTAACTGTTGCTTCCTGACCTGCATACAAATTTCTCAAGAGGCAGATCAGGTGGTCTGGTATTCCCATCTCTTTCAGAATTTTCCACAGTTTATTGTGATCCACACAGTCAAAGGCTTTGGCATAGTCAATAAAGTAGAAATAGATGTTTTTCTGGAACTCTCTTGCTTTTCCCATGATCCAGCGGATGTTAGCAATTTGATCTCTGAAGGATTCCTGCCCGCAGTAGTAGATATAATGGTCATCTGAGTTAAATTCACCCATTCCAGTCCATTTGAGTTCGCTGATTCCTAGAATGTCGACATCCACTCTTGCCATCTCTTGTTTGGCCATTTCCAATTTGCCTTGATTCATGGACCTGACATTCCAGGTTCCTATGCAATATTGCTCTTTACAGCATTGGACCTTGCTTCTATCACCAGTTATCGGATCTTGCTTCTATCACCAGTCACATTCACAGCTGGGTATTCTTTTTACTTTGGCTCCATCCCTTCATTCTTTCTGGAGTTATTTCTCCACTGATAGATTTTTTTTTTCTTTCTGAAGTTATTTCTCCACTGATCTCCAGTAGCATATTGGGCACCTACTGACCTGGGGAGTTCCTCTTTCCGTATCCTATCATTTTGCCTTTTCATACTGTTTATGGGGTTCTCAAGGCAAGAATACTGAAGTGGTTTGCCATTCCCTTCTCCAGTGGACCACATACCGCCCTTGGAAACCATCAACTTCCTCTTCCTGTCTTTTGGAGCACTTGCTCTGAGGGAAGCCAGCCATAGAAAGCATCTGACTTCTCTGAGTTGGCCATCCTGGAAAAACCATGCAAAGATGCTCTAATTGGCCATCCCAGCTGAGCTTAGCAGACATCCTTGCCATGGTGCCAGCCATGTGATTGATGCTGCCTTCAACACCCTGACCAGCCCATC
>NW_011494889.1:418542-430919 GCF_000754665.1 Bison bison bison | reverse complement strand
ACGGACTGCAGCATGCCAGGTTTCCCTGTCCTTCACTATCTCCTGGAGTTTGCTCAAACTTATGTCCATTGAATCGGTGATGCTGTCCAACCATCTCATCCTCTGTCACCTCCTTCTCCTCCCGCCCTTAATCTTTCCCAGCATCAAGGTCTTTTCCAATAAGTTGACTCTTTGCATGAGGTGGCCTAAGTATTGGAGCTTTAGCTTCACCATCAGGCCTTCCAACTGATAGCTTACTGTGAATGGTATTGGATTCATGATCTCTGGAGAAGAAGATTTAGCTTCGGGACCAGGGACCAGTCTTGATCACTCAAGAGATTTTGTGTATCTGAGTTTTATTAAAGTGAAAAAGGACAGAGAAAGCTTCTGACAGAGGCATC
This sequence comes from Bison bison bison, assembly GCF_000754665.1. Classification (NCBI taxonomy): domain Eukaryota; kingdom Metazoa; phylum Chordata; class Mammalia; order Artiodactyla; family Bovidae; genus Bison; species Bison bison. The sequence continues at coordinate 430,539 of NW_011494889.1, read as the reverse complement.
AGAAGGGGGATGGAGGGTCTTATCTAGGCTGTATATACTTTTACCAGACCCACTCCCACAACATACATCTTAAATTAACAAGATTAGAGCTAACAATAGAAAGGTTTTACCAAACCCACTCCCACAACATAGGTCTTAAGCTAACAAGATTAGTTAGAAAACCTTCTTGTTAAGGAGAAGCATGAGCAAGATACATTGTTATACTGACTAAAACAAAGCAATGTAGGGAAAAAAGTTTGTCTTTTTCTCCTCCTTGAGAGCCTCAGACCCCTTTCTCCTTTTCGAGGGCCCTGGACCCCTTTCTCCTCCTCAGTGACCCTGGACTTCTAACCAACCTTCCTAGGAATTGACTCTCTCACAATGAATATCAGGTTTGATTTCCTTTAAGACTGTGTACTTACTTTACACTACAAGGAATATAGGGTTTATGCAACTGAGCCTGTGTGAATTCCTGACCCTCAAAATTGTGAGATATAATAAAATGATTGCTGTATTAAGTCACTAAGTGTTGAGGTAGTGTGTTATGCATTAATAAATAATTAAAAACTCTAAACCTCTTAATTTAGTTTCTAATTAATCCAACCATAAATCCTTGCCTGCTGTGGGCTTCCTTGTGGTTTGCTTTCAAGGAGGAGAAAGATGATATCTTTTTAAAATTTTTATTGGGTTATAGTTGATTAACAATGTTCTGTTAGTTAAAAGTGATTCTGCTATGTATATACACATATTCATTCTTTTTCCAATTCTTTTCTCCTATATATTATCACAGAATATTGAGTAGAGTTCCTTGTGCTATACAGTAGGTCCTTGTTGATTAGAAGATTTCTTATAAATAGATATATAGTATCTCCAGGGAAAAGAGGCCTGGACAAATGTGTAAGAAGAGAACAATATACCAAAGAATAGTATCTTTGAGATTAGGTTGAGAAACCAAACATCTAGTCAAGGCTATGGTTTTTCCAGTGGTCATGTATGGATGTGAGAGTTGGACTGTGAAGAAAGCTGAGTGCCAAGAATTGATGCTTTTGAAGTGTGGTGTTGGAGAAGACTCTTGAGAGTCCCTTGGACTGCAAGGAGATCCAACCAGTCCATTCTGAAGGAGATCAGCTCTGGGATTTCTTTGGAGGGAATGATGCTGAAGCTGAAACTCCAATACTTTGGCCACCTCATTTGAAGAGTTGACTCATTGGAAAAGACTCTGATGCTGGGAGGGATTCAGGGCAGTAGGAGAAGGGGATGGCAGAGGATGAGATGGCTGGATGGCATCACCAACTCGATGGATGTGAGTTTGAGTGAACTCCGGGAGTTGGTGATGGACAGGGAGGCCTGGCGTGCTGCAATTCATGGGGTCGCAAAGAGTCGGGCATGACTGAGTGACTGAACTGAACTGAACTGAGAAACCGAAGCCCAAATCGTATATAGGATTGCTATACTAATCATTTGACCATAAAGAATATATTTAAGGGTTTGTGGGTTATTTGTATGTGTGTGCTCAGTCGCTCAGTCGTGTTTGATTCTTTGCAGCCCCACTGACTGTAGCCTGCCAGGTTCCTCTGTGGGTTACTTACTGAATTTTAAAACTCTGCTCTCTAGGGTAATCAGGGAACTTGTTTGAACAGCTACACTTTGCTAGGAGATATGAGGGATTCAGATACATGCATGATCAGTGAGTGAGGAAAGTACAGATTTTGTGCAATAGGGCTAAAGCCATTCTATAACCTAGCTGTCATCAATCAAGAATATTGATGGCAGCAGAGCTGGAATAATGCTTTAAGAGCCTCACAGTGCAGGAGATATTCTGATCCCCTCTGAGAGGGGCAGCTGCTTCATTTCCAAGAAAAAGTATGAGAGGTTTGGAGTGCAACACATTCCCTATAAAGAATGGGATGCCCAAGAGAGAAGTCTAGAGGAATCTTATCTGCTTGAAAATTAGTGGAGCTCTGAGACAAAACCTTGGACTGGCCTTTTAAGGATCCTGGTACTGAAGGTCCCAGAACAGTGAGGTTTAAACTTTATGCACAGTATATAAGCTTTGTCAGAAGTTAAGATGATAAAAACAAACTGTATCATCTTAATACTGTTCCTGATGGGCAGGGCAGGCACCTACCTGGAAGATGAAGGAGTGATTCCTGGATTCTGTGAGGGACAAGGTTGGTCAGTGGTGAGCAGGGCTTTCTGTAGGCACTAGAGGATGCCATGTACGTGGTTCTTCAAGTACTCCTCAGGGAGCACTCCCAAGTTGGTACTATAGGGTGCTGGGATATTAAGTATAACAAAATAAGTTTGATTATATGATAAGTAGGTACTAGGAACAACATAAATATAAAGCCCGTGTGGTAGGGTGTCTTGGAAAAGATGGGATATCAGGGAGGAATGCAGCTTTCATCTATCTGAGCAGAAGCACCCCTTCAGCATCTCCTGTAGCTTAAATTGCCAAGATTCAACAGTATCTATATCAGCCATGACAGCAGCTTCTACAGAATGGGGCTGCCTGAAGTTGAGCAAAGATCCACATGGATAATGGAGAAGAGGAACTCAAGGACTTTTAAGAGCATGTCCCAGTTTCCTCAGGCAGATCCAGTGACATTCAGCATCTCTCATGTAAAAGACACTGTCCTAAGTACTTAAGACATAGAATGAGCAATAAAACCCTTACCCTCAAGAGGCTGGGAGTCTAGTTCAAGGAAAGTTCACCCAGATCATTTTGATGTTATGCAGTAAGTGTTGTAAGACGGAGAGATCCCAGATGTCTCAGGGATACAAAAAAGAAGCACTTAATCCAGTTTGAGGTTTAGGTCAAGAGGGGATAGAGCTGAGAATGACTGAACAGAGTTTTGAAAGACATTCGCAGAAGCTGGCGAAGCATAGAGCTGCTAAGAGTGTTTCTCGCAGAGGACACAGTATTAGCAAAGCTACTGAGGTGTGAAATAGTGCTGCATGGGAGATGAAATAAAAACTGCTTCTGCAGAGTGTAAAGTTCAAGGTCAGTTGAAGAAGACCAGTGGGAGATTAGGCTCACAAGTTTAGGAGAATCTGGCTATCCTGGGGTCAGTGACATGGATGGATTTGTACTTCATATAGAATATTCTGATGATGGTGCATGCAATTGATTTGTGGGGGCAGAGGACACAGGATTGAAAGTGGGAGATAAATATAAAGCTATTTGCATAGTCCCAGCAGATTTAAAAGACCCAATCAGGGAAAGGGTAATTGATAGAAAGAAGGAAAAGATTAATAGTGTAATCAGTAGGCAAAATTGACCAGACTCATGATTATTCATTTTAAGGAAGAAGAAGAGGTTAAGTGTGACCCCCAGATTACTGGCTTGGACAGCTCTGTGATGGTAGTGTCACTGATCCAACGGGGAGTGGTTACAGGAGGAGAAATGGGCCGTGGTAAGCTTGGTAAGGTGCAGTTTTAAGGTGTCAGCAATTACACTGGGGGAAGCTCAGAATTTTTTTATTTGAATTATGGTTTTAATTGGTACCTTTAACCCTGGTCATCTTTTCCCACTCCAGAAGAGCCTGGGAAATTAAGGATTACATAATGTTATAAGATTTTTAAAAAATAGAGTAATAGACCTCTCCTATTAGGAAGTTAGCCATCCCATCATATATAAAATGGATAACCAACAAGGTCCTACTGTATAGCACAGCACATTCTACTCGTTATTTTGTAATAACCTACAAGGGAAAAAAATCTCAAGAGGAATACACATACATACACACACATACACATACACACACACTCACACACATGTGTGTGTGTGCTCAGTCACGTCCAACTCCTTTGGACTGTAGCCTGCCAGGCTCCTCTGTCCATGAAATTTTTCAGGCAAGAATACTGGAGTGGGTTGCCATTTCCTTCTCCAGGGGATCTTCTATACCCAGGGATCAAACACACGTCTCCTGCGTATTCTGCATTGGCAGGCAAATTCGAATCACTTTTCTGAATACCTGAAACTAACATAGTATTGTCAATCAACTATACTTCAAAAATAATTTTTTAAAAGGAATTTAGCCATTTTTCAATGTCCTGGAAGCACACTGGTAGTTTACATGTCACATATAGCAGAGAATCTGGAATGCTACTCAGTGACAATAAATAAATGCATTTTCTCCCTTCTCTAAATACAACAATATCTCTGAAGAGCCAATGCCATAAAAATCCAAGTATTAGAACTCACAAGTTTTGAAACTGTGAGATGCTATGTTTAAGTGGAGTCTCATGAAATTCCTTAATGCTCTTCCTTGGAGTCTCTATTTACTCTTGTTCTAGCTGATGGTTGTTACCAATATAACTCTATACATTTGAAAGGAAGAACCAAGCATATGGCCAGCAGCAAGATGTGATGGGGAGTTAGCTTAAAGCTGGAAAAAGCAGCCAAGAAATGGAAATTCCAGTGCAGGGGCTAGGAGCTGCATGTAGTAATAAGCTTTGAACACAGAACTGAAATTGACAGTGGTGACCCTGTATGATCAAGACATGGTCAATTGTGCTTCATGTCTTTGTCTGTTAAAACAGTGATCACAGGTGTATTTCAGACAGATGTCCATTAAAGACTGGGCTGGGCCCATCACCAAGGGTACCTGGCCGTCTCATCTTTGTGAAGCTGCTTCACTCAGTCTGTTTGAGTGGGGACAATTGTTGCCAGATAAAATATAGGACATGCATGCATGCCAAGTTGCTTCAGGTGTGTTTGACTCTGTGACTCAATGGACTGTAGCCCGCCAGGCTCCTCTGTCAATGGGATACTCCAGGCAAGAATACTGGAATGGGTTGCCATACCCTCCTCCAGGGGATCTTCCCAACTGAGGGATCAAACCCAGATCTCTTAGGTCTCCTGCATTGACAGGCAGGTTCTTCACCACTAGCACCACCTGGGAAACCTAAAATATAGGACACCTGGATATATTCATATTTCAGATAAATGGTAAGTATTTTTAGTATTAAGTAAGTCCCAAATATTGCATCCTGCATTTTTATTTGCTAAATCTTGACACCTTAGTAGGGGATAGTTTAATGTAGACAAGTTCTGAAGCACAAGATCTTGCCTTCTCCCCCACAAAGAGATTACACAAACAAACAAACAAATAAACAAAGCTGACTATACTAGGAACAGAAACTATAGTCAAGGGGATGGGGTCCATTCTCCTTTTTCAGTCAGTTCCTTGCCTTCATTAATTCCCTTTGTGCCGTATGGTCAATTCCATGACCCAAGGTAGCCCATGCAGCTCTTTATTTCTGGCAACAAAAGAGACTCATGAATGCCTACAGATAAAACCAGTTTTGGTGCTGGAGGGAGCAAACACTCCACAGTAGGAAAATTATTCCTGGAAACAAAAACAAGTACTTTCCACTGATAGATAAGCCTTTAATATGTTAGCTTTTTATTACGTTTGCTTTTCTTTACGTTTAAAAAGGGGGCCAGATGTGTTGGAGCCTAACAGGTGGCCCAAAAGAAGTCAGTGTACTCAGCCTTCCTTCTATCTTCTGCCATCTACCCCCTGATTCTTTTAAGAAACTTTATGATTAGAAAATTGAGGCTACACTTCCATGAAATGGTGATTTCTATTGGCTCTCCCTTCGTCTGCTTGGGCTGTTGTAACAAAATGCCATAGACTGGGTAGTTTCAACAACAGAAATCTATTTCTCCCACAGTTCTGAAGACTAGGCATCCATAATCAAGGAACCAGCCTGGCAGGGTTCTGGTGAGGTGCCTTCCTGACTTGTAGGCAGCTATTCTCTCCTTTTGTCCTCAAATAGTGAGGGCAATGGGGGCAGGGGTGCTCTGGCATCTCTTTCTCTTCTTATGAGGGCACTAATCCCAACATGAGAGCCCATCCTCATGACACCATCTAAACCTATTGTCTCCCAGAGACCCCACCTACAAATACCATCACACTGGGGGTTGGGGTAAGTTGTTCTCCTGCGTGCTCAGTCCCTATGTCATGTCTGACTCTTTTCAGACCTTTGGACTGTAGCCCTTCAGGCTCCTCTGTACATGGGACTTCCCAAGGCATGAATACTGGAGTGAATTGCCATTTCCTTCTTCAGAGGATCTTCCTGACCCAGGGATCGAACCCATGTCACTGGCATTGCAGGCAGATTCTTTACCACTGACCTACCAGGAAAGCCCTTCATTTTGTGGGTTATCAGAATTAAATGGTCGCTAAGTGTTCTACTGGAAAATAGAAACAAAATGAAAACCATACTGTATGTAAGGCAATATGCTAAAAGTTTCATTGTTATCTCTGTTTCCTATGAATGAAAATGAAGCCCAGAGAAGTAAAGTAACAGTCCCAAGGTCCCGCAGTTAGTGAGAAGCATATTGAAGATCAAAGCCCAGGTCTGTGTGATGTCAAAGTTCATGTTGTAACAAACCCTGTTCAGAACCTAGTACATAATAGGTGCTCACTTCAGGCTAGTTCATTCACCCTGTTCATTTATTCATGTCACACCCATTTTATCCTAGTTTGTGCTAGATTATTATATGTTAAACTAATAGTCTGAGTGGGCTTCAGGCTATGATGCAGAGAACATTGGATTGGGGGTTTGACAGAAGGTTATTGATGTTGGTCCATGAGAGATTGAAATGACCTCACAAAAACTGGAGACATGGGTGACTTATGGGGATACCAGGAAATCACTGATCTAGTCCTCTGTGCCAGTTGAAGACTTGGCCAGGACTTTGGCAGGGTGGCTGTCTTTGTTCTGCCTATCCCCCAAGCATGGTGTGACAACAGCTGGCCTTACCTAGATAGTGATGGTGGTTTGGATGCTTCTGTTTGTAAGTTAATATATGCTACCTGAACCCTTGGTTTTACAAAGTGAGTCTGCTCTAGAGCCCCACCATTTGTAATGTATGTTTAAGATGACCTTCATGGTTCTCACCTGGGGGTGATTTTGGTGATGTCTGGAGATATTTTTGGTTATGGTGACTGGTAGGGGACAGAGAGAGAGGGGTTCTGCTAAATATCCTGCAATGTACAGAATGACTCCTACTAAGAATTATTAAGCCCCAGATGTCCCTGATGCTGAGGTTGAGAAACTCCGTTTTACACTGGAAGTGGTGAACTCCCAGCTGCCTCTTCTCATCTCTGGTTCTGGACATCTGTAGGTGGCTTCTACTTCTAATTATTTCTGGGTTTTCGCTTCTGCTTTTGGTCTGTGGATATGCTTGTCTTATTTTAAAGCACAACTATGTTTTTCAGGAAGAGATTTCAATATTTTAACTACTATACTGTGTGTTTGGCAGAGGAAGGATAACATATTCTTCAGAGTAAAAGAATCTTCACTCTGGTTTATCGTACTTCAATCTGTGAGTTTCATTAGTTTGATTTGACCTCTTAGATATATATCCCCTAGCATACAGTAAAAATAAATGTAAATTTCAGAAAGTGTAAGGCTGATGGCCATGTCCCTGATGACGATAAATTCAGCAAAATGGGTGCCATCCTGAGTGTGAAACTTCTTGGGGATCAAGCCAACACTCTCCAAGTGAAACTCCTTTATGACTGTGTACCATGTGCTTTAGTATGGTTGCAACTGGTTCTAAACCAGTTTACCAGTGACCCTGGTGTGACCTTTACCTAATCACATTTTTTCTCTTAAGCTTTCATCTCATTATGTGCAAAATAAAGGAACTGGACCAAATGATCTCTTGTTGTTGTTCAGTCGCTCGGCCATGTCTGACTCTTTGTGACCCCATGGACTGCAGCATGCCAGCTTTCCCTGTCCTCTTTACCATCTCCCAGAGCTTGCTCAAACTCATGTCCATTGAGTTAGTGATCCAACCAACCATCTTGTTCTCTGTTGTCCCCTTCTCTTCCTGCCTTCAATCTTTCCCAGCGTCAGTGTCTTTTCTAACGAGTCAGCTCTTCACATCAAGTGGCCAAAGTGTTGGAGCTTCAGCTTCAGCATTAGTCCTTCTAATGAATATTCAGGGTTGATTTCCTCTAGGATTGACTGGTTTGATCTCCTTGTAGCCCAGGGAATTCTCAAGAGTCTTCTCCAACACCACAGTTTGAAAGCATCAGTTCTTCGATGCTCAGCCTTCTTTACGGTCCAACTCTCACATCTATACAAGACTACTGGAACAACCATAGCTTTGACTATATGAACCTTTGTTGGCAAAGTAATGTTCTAAGATTCTAGGGTTCATGCCTCAACTGTGATTTATATAATGTAGGGCTAATTCTTTGCAGTTTATATCAGAATGCCACAGTTAATATGTAAGTATTTATGGTAGAAGAACTTTTCATGAGTGACTGTCCTTCCATGATCTGCTCTTTATGGGACAGAGATCAAGCATAAGTGGCAGCATGACATGGTTAGTTTCTTAACCTCCTTCTTATATATCTGATCTACAAAAAAGAGATAATAGGACAAAAAAGAGATAATAGTTCTACTAAAGAATCTGCCTGCAGTGCAGGAGACCCTGGTTCAATTCCTGAGTCTGGAAGATACACTGGAGAAGGGATAGACTGCCCACTCCAGTATTCTTGGACTTCCCTGGTGGCTCAGCTGGTAAAGAATCAGCCTGCAATGAGGGAGACCTGGGTTTGATCCCTGGATTGGGAAAATCCATTGGAGAAGGGAAAGGCTACCCATTCCAGTATTCTGGCCTGGAGAATTCCATGGACTATATAGTCCATGGGGGTCACAAAGAGTGGGACATGATTGAGCAATTTTCACTTCACTTCACCTTTTATGACTTTCACTTCACTTCATCTCTTATGATTGCTTTAAGAATTAAGAACAAATTTACACAGTAAATAGTCAACAGATATCAGTGTATAAGATTTCTAAAATGATCCTATGAATCTATGAAAATATGCATGGACTGTTAGCCATTACATAGATCAAAGAACACATTGCTTTGAATACTTCTTTGACTTTTCCTCCAGTTGTTTGTCACCACTCCCTCAAAAAAGTACACGGATTTGGTGCTAATAGGCTCTAAGAAGGCAGAGAAATTGCAAATATGAGTCTCCAATTCTCCTTCAGCTGGAAGATATCAACTCAAACCCTTTATCTAGACTTTAAAAGAGTTTATCATCTTTGTTATGTGTGTGTTCTGACACATAAGAGAGAGTACTCCATTTTGGCTGGGTTTAAGGAAAAGAACTTCAAGTCAATGTGCAGAGGAAAGCTTTGATTCACTCTAAATCTAAATCCAAACACACAAACCCCATTTGCAAGCTGGAACCTGAGTGAAATCCTTTGAGGCTGGCCTGTCTCTAATTAGCAGTGTTTAGCCCCTGTGCATAGCTAGGAACAGCCAGAGTTGCTTGTGCCATTGACAAGATAAGGACTTGTCCAGGAAAAAAAAAAAATGCATTTGCTCTCACAAGAAATGTGTGCCCCACCTTCCCCCACTTCGCTGTTCAATTACTTTGGAGAATATGGGAGGAAAAGAAGATATTTTAGATGGTGGAACTATGAATCCGAGAGAGGGGACATGTTTTTAATTAAGAGGACAATAAAAATGGGAAATGAACTTAGTCAACTGTAGCTACTCCTAAAAATTCCTGATGCAAAATTAAGTAGGTTCCCGGTAAAGGAGCCTAAGGGAGAGAGGGAAGGAAAATGCAGTGTCTGATAAAAGAGGAAGTCTTTTGGTACTTGTACAGGTTTAAAGGCAAAGATACAGGACTTTCATGGTTAGTAGTGAGACAGATTCTGGAGAAAACCTTCATGTCCACAGAGAAACACACCCCTTACACCAGTTAGCCTTTGTAGTATTACAAAACACCCCCAAATATAAAGACTTAAACAATGATTTATGTAAGATAAGACTCAAGACTATATTGTACAATGTGGGGAATATAGCCAATTTTTAAAATAATTGGAATTATTTCAATTATTGGAAATGGAAAGTAGCCTTTAAATGGAAAGTAGCCTTTAAAAATCATATAAAAGTAATGCTCAGTCACTTCAGTCATGTCTGACTTTTTGTGACCCTGTGGACTGTAGCCCACCAAGCTTCTCTGTTCACGGGATTTTCCAGGCAAAAATACTGGAGTGAGTTGTTGTGCCCTCTTCCAAGGGATCTTCCCAACCTAGGGATAGAATCTGCATCTCTTGTGTCTCTTGCATTGGCAGGCAAGTTCTTGACCACTAGTGCCACTGGGGAAGCCCATAAAAAATATAAAAATTAAATAAAAATAAAGTTAGTAATAACAGATTTATTATTTCTCATGATTTTTGGGGTTGTTGAGCTCAGCTTGGTTGTTATTCTGCTGGTCTTATCTGTGGTCACTCATGTGGCTGTAATCACGTAGCAACTTAACTGGGTCTGAAGCATTTAAGATAACCTCATTCACCTGTCTGGAACCTTGATGCTAGTTGTCAGGCTCATTCTTTTTCTTGATGATTCTCATCATGAAATAGTTTATCTTGGGCTTCCTTACATAGTAATGAGAAATCCAAGAGGGTAAAATGGAAGGTGCAAGTCCCCTTAAGTCTTATTGGACAATGTCATGCAGTTTCACTTCTGGTGCATTCTATTGGTCAAAGCAAGTCATGAGGTCAGGTGAAAAGGGTAAGAAAATGACTCTGTCTCTTGATGTAAGGAGTGACAGACTCATAATGGACATGGGGAGACAGGATGTATTTGGAACCATTATTATAACAATCCACACACTTTTACCCCCAGGTATGAAGCTGGGAAAATTTATGTGCCTATTATGACATTCTCACAGTAGAAAATGTCAGCCAAGTGACCCCAGCCAAGAAGGTTGGAGTCAGCCTTAAGCACTAGCTGACCTTCAAGGAGTGTTATCTCTATTCTTTCTGCCAAACACTGCTGCTCTGGATTGAGTGGTGGATGGATTTTCCCTTTAAGATTTGTGATTCTTTCAGGTTTACGCTGAGTCCCACTCATCATTCTTGGAGTAAAAAAAAAAAAACAACAACAGTTTCGTACGGCTTTTTGGTGTGAAGGTACATGACACTGAAATGCATAAAGGAGCTCTTTATTATTTCCCCAGTAACTTTTCTTTTATTTCTATATTACATATAATCTAATATGCAACTTCATTTCCTTTTTCATTTTCCTCAGAGAAAATGTAATGTAAGGACCAAAGAGTCCCATTGATTGATGTTCAACTTGGGTGGGACAGGCTTTACCAAGAAAAAAATTTGCACAGAGAAAAACACATGGAATAGAGATGCTGAGAATCCTCCTCCCAAAAGTAAAATGGGAAGAAATGAGCTATGGATGTCATCTAGTTTATTCTTTGCAAATTTGACAATCACATAATTTAGTCCTCCCTTACTGGGGCAGAATAAATAAAACTGACTAAAAGTTTCACAGGAGTGGAGCTCCCTCCGCTTAGAAGGAAATATTAAAAAAATGGGGAAGTTTTTCTCCATACTTTGGCCCATTTAAGTTTTCTTGGAATATTATTGAAAGAAGTCAATTTGATAGGTTTGCTCAAAATAAGGATACCTGAAGATGCTTTTTTGGGATTTCCCCACTGGTCTAGCAGTAAAGAAGCCACCTGCAATGCAGGAAACAGGGATTCAATCTCTGGGTTGGGAAGATCCCTCTGGAGGAGGGCATGGCAACCCATTCCAGTATTCTTGCCTGGAGAATCCCATGGAGAAAGAAGCCTGGTGGGCCACAGTCCATAGGATTGCAAAAAGTCAGACATGACTGAAGCGACTTAGCACAGATGCACAAAAATGTTCTGGTTCAAGGCCAGATGGCAAAGACCTTGTATATCATTCTGGATAGGCTGGCAGTGCTCAAAGAAACACTACTGATAAGGATTCTAGATTATGTCTTGGTTGAGGACAGTGAGGGGAGGAGAGAGGGCTGTGGTAATGTATAACAATAAAATCTGCACTGGCCAAAGGAATGGGAACGGTGTCCGGTTTTCCGTGTTTGTTCATCCTGGCACAGATCATAAAATATCCTCCCCTACCTGCGCCTGGTGCCCTTTTACTAACTTTTAAATTATGATCACTTTCAATCATTTATTTTATGAG
>NW_011494889.1:405955-418442 GCF_000754665.1 Bison bison bison | reverse complement strand
TTATGAGTGTTACTTTCAAATGTGAACCTATAAAGTAACTCTGTGTCAGTCTCGAATAGAGCATTTTGGGTTACAGATAGAGTATCTATGCCTTTTCACCTTCAATAGTGCACCACTGGTCCTTTGTACACACACTTACAAATTGCCAGCCTTTTCGTGTACAATGCAACAGAGAGACAGGAAGCTGAGTGAGCCCAGGAAACTAACAGAACTAAAAAGGTCTGAATTGGTTCTCCCTTACCCATAACCTGGATAAATGCTATGGCTTTGTGCCTTTCCCTCCAGCCAGGATTATTCTGTTGGAAGGATTTTATTTGTAAACCTCTGCTAGGAGCTCTTAGCTGAAACACTGGTCTGTCTGGTCTTGATGGCCTGGTCAGATAGCCCAAGCTCCCGCCACACAAGGAAGTAAGTCACAAGGATGTGAACATTTCTGTGGCATCCAGCAATCTTTGTTCTGCACTCTAGGCTGAGTCTAGGCTGACATTTCTTGTACAACCTGCTAAGGGGGAAACAGCCAGTGGTTTAGCCCCTGTGAACAGTTTGTTGTTTATCCAGTATGTAAATGTTTTTATTCAAATTCCACAGCTTCTCCAACTTTAGCACACATGGGAGTCAAACAAGGACTTAATTTATAACAAACCTTGATTCTGATCCTGTAGGTCCGCAGTGGTGCCTGAGATTTCTGCTTGACTCACAGTCTCTAGTTCTTGAGCCTCTCTTGGAAAAGCAAGGCTATTTAGACAACAGGAGAGAATTGGTTTTTTCAAAGAGTCTCTTCCATTCACAAAATTCTTTACACTCATTCAACTTGAGACACTGCAGACTTTCTCTTGGATGGTAGGTGCTAAAAAAACTAAAATCTGTCTGAAGCAAAAGGTACATTGGTGTCTGGGAGACATTTGAATAGGAGGCAAATAGGTACAGATGGGCGGACAAGGCAATGGCACCCCACTCCAGTACTCTTGCCTGGAAAATCCCATGGACGGAGGAGCCTGGTAGGCTGCAGTCCATGGGGTCGCTAAGAGTCGGACACGACTGAGCAACTTCACTTTCACTTTTCACTTTGATGCATTGGAGAAGGAAATGGTAACCCACTCCAGTGTTCTCACCTGGAGAATCCCAGGGATGGGGGAGCCTGGTGGGCTGCCGTCTATGGGGTCGCACAGAATCTGACACGACTGACGCGACTTAGCAGCAGCAGCAGCAGCCAGCAGGTGCAGATGGGAGAAGTGTTATTCTTTGAGGAAATACAGGGTTCTTAGCTGGACAGCTCAGGAGCGGGTAAATGAATGGTCCCCATCAAGACATATGGAGGAACTGGAATCCACTCAAGTATTCTTGCCTGGGAAATCCCACGGATGGAGGAGTTTGCTGGGCTACTGTTCATGGGGTCACAGAAGACTCAGGCATAACTTAGTGACTGAGCATATCAAGAGATAAATGTCAGGAAGCATGGAAACTCCTTACCATTTCTTGTCTATTATTTAATCCACCACAGCTAGTTACTTGCTAAGAAGGAGCAGTATTTATTTAAGAAATTTGTAGACACATCTTTCTTTATCAGTGAGGCTTAAAAAGAGTTTGTTTCATGAGTATAAATGTCTTTGGCTCTACCAAGAAAATTATTTTATTTATTTATTGCTGGGAAAGGGACTGCATGTGCCTCCAGGATCCTCTATCCAAGGGATTCTCCAGGTGAGAATGCTGGAGTAGGTTGCTATGACCCCCTCCAGGATATCTTCCTGACCCAGGGATCAAACCACATCTTTTATGTCTCCTGCATTGGCAGGCAGGTTCTTAATCACTAGCACCCACCTGGGAAGCCCTGGGAAGGGAGAGGAGATGCTATATTTGTGTGTTGCTGAAACAACCAGTTGGAAAATGAACAAATAAAATAACACAAACAAGTTGATTGTCTCTATGAGAGAAAACCTAATTTGACTGCTTTTTGTTTACTTACTTTTGGCAAAAATTAATTTTGGCTTTGGTATGCTAATGTTAAGCTTTGGTCTCTTCCTCCCAACCCCAACACATGCAATTAAAATGGCACAGTTTTTGCTACTTCTTTTTTTCCATCGGCTATTTTAAAATTTGGGAAAATCATAAAAGTAATTTCAAAGAAGAAACGACTGCACTCACTAAGCACTCACTTCAATTTCTTCTTCTTCATTACCAGCTTAACATTATTGTTAGCATCTTAGATGATTATTAATGTCTCTGTTTTTACTTCCCTGCATTGTACTAGCAGAGAAGTTCTAAGGCATATTCCTGTAAACTTCAGTTGTGTTCTATGAATTAAATAATTTCCCTATTCTTTTACACCATCATTACAGAGAAACCTGCAATTCTTTCTACTTCTTAAAGTTTATGTTACAGATCTTCTGTTTCCCAAACTCAATCTTGTCAAGTATTAATAATTAATGATCTATAAACCAATGCTTTTGAACTGTGGTGTTGGAGAAGACTCTTGAGAGTCCCTTGGACTGCAAGGAGATCCAGTCAGTCCATCCTAAAGGAGATCAGTCCTGGGTGTTCATTGGAAGGACTGATATTGAGGCTGAAACCCCAATACTTTGGCCACCTGATGCGAGGAGCTGACTCATTTGAAAAGACCCTGATGCTGCGAAAGATTGAAGGCAGGAGGAGAAGGGGATGACAGAGGATGAGATGGTTGGATGGTATCACCGACTCGATGGACATGGGTTTGGGTGGACTCTGGGAGTTGGTGATGGACAGGGAGACCTGGCATGCTGAGGTTCATGGGGTCGCAAAGAGTCAGACATGACTGAGTGACTGAACTAAACTGAACTGAACTGAAACCAATACTTTGTGTGGAATGTGTCACTGTGGACTAACAAAATCCTGCATAAAAGTCTTTGGTCATTTGAGTTGCCGTTATTGCAGTAATTTGTTTTCAAAGTTTCCATTTTCATATTCTAGGTTAGCCTGAAGGGAGGCTGGAGGTTTCAAAATATGTCCACACATACCTTGATAATCCTGCCTTAAACAGATGGAGGCTAATCTTTCCCCTTCACCCCATGGGTTCAGCTTTACTGATTCATTTGTAATGAACAGAATATTCTAGAAGCAATGGAGTGTGCCCCTGGGACTAGATTATAAGAAGCATTATGGTCTTCTTGCTGTCTGTCTTTTGGTCATTCACTCTAGGGGAAAGCAGCTGCCATGTTGTAAAGACACTCAAGCAGCCCTATTGAAAGATTCATATGGTGAGGAACTAAGACCATGTATCAAGAGCAATGAGGAATGTAGGCGTCCTGCCAACAACTACGTGAGCCATTTTGTAAGTGGACCCTCCAGCCCCAGATGTGCCTTCAGATGACTGTAACCTTGGCCAACAACTTGATTGCAGCCTCATGAGGGACGTCAGGTGAAAATCATCCAGCTCCCGAATTCTTGACCCATAGATACTCTGCGGAATAATATATATGTACTGTTTAAGCCACTAAATTTTGGAGTGATTTGTTATGCAAGAGTAGACAACTAACACAGGAAATATATCTGTTTTACCAAAGACATATCTACTGAGAATTGACAGTACCCCCAAATATTTCCTTAAGGAAACTGGGCGTGTCAAGAATGAATATGCAAAGAGCTCTATGTCAAGACTAAAGAAAGCAAAGGAATGGAACCAGAATTGTTGAAGATAAGAGTTCAGTAAAAAGTCCATTTCCCTTAATAATCATAAGCCATTAACTGTGATGCAATTTCTGGCATCACTCAGGACTGGATGTGTGATGAGAATGGTAAGAAGTTGGGAGGCTGAGTTTAGGGGAGAAAGTGTGAGGAGAGCTCTGGACACTTATATAATGTGTTGACTTCATGGAATAAAAATGAAATTGCACTCTCACCCCCCATCTTTTCCTCATTTATACTATCAAGTCCAGTGTGGTTTGAGTGTGTTGCTCTATTCAATTTACATTAGTTCACAAAGCAATAAACAGGGCCAAGACTGCTGTGAGCACAAAGGTTTCATACTAAGCACTTTTTTTTTTTCTCTCGGTGTCAGAAATGTCTCACCATACAAGTTGATCCTGCTGAGTTCAAGTTTAAGAACATTTGTATTAGCAAGTCCTTCTGTGCATTCCATCTCTTTTCATTAGAAGGAGCTTGGTGCCCTGCATGTGCAATTTTTCCGAGGGGAGGCTAGAGCTCTGGCAACAATCCAAAAATACTAATCACCTTCTGTTTGGTTCTGTCAGAGCCAACCAATTTTTCCTTCTTGTTATTTTCTCTTTCTCACATTTGGAATGACACAACTTGGGCCAGTTTTCACAGTGCTGGACCTCATGGACACATTATATAGGTGGAGACATAGAGCTCTGGGTTTCGTTGTTTAACCTGTTTTCATTTAGAGTAATAGAATGTTAATTCTGAGAATGTCTAAGAAATCACTTGGTCTAGTCGTTGGCAGACTGAGTCCCACAGAGCCTTAAGGCTCCTTAGGAGCGCTCTGAAGTCACTCTGATTTTATCTTTTTCCATTTACTTGTGTTCTGGCAACATTTATTTAAACATGTAGTTGTAAGCCTTTGATCCAGTCTATTGTCCTTGCATTTAAGATGCTTAAACTGAGGTTCAGAGAGATAAATGGATTTGTGCAAAATCATATAGTTTGATTGGTTGGTTAGAAATGAGTCTCCAATCCCGTGCCATCTTCTAAATATCAGAGTAAATGTTACACTCAGGGACCCTTAGGTAGAGCTGATTCTGAATGTGAACTAGAAGGATGTGGCCTATTTGAAATATCCTTCATCTCTCCCTTCTCCCCAGTCACTGACTTCCTTCATTGTTGGAAAGATACTTTTATCTTGGCTAGATTTTTCATTACTAGTGCCCTCTAGCATTTTACATATCTAGTCAAATGAATACTTTTCTTTAAGAACTATTGCACTTTAGATAGAAAGTCACAGATCGATTTTATTATACTTTATAAATGAAAGTCATGGATAGATTCTCAAAGTTACAGATTAGACCTTATATTCTATAATTGAAAAAGGCCACTAAGATAATTCTGAATTATTAAAAATGTAATTTCTCCACCCCCCACCCCCAAGTCCTGTTTTACCTAGGCTGTACATGGACAATGTAAGAGGAACACAGTAGGTGGCTCCCTTGAGCAGGAGTGAACAACTTCGGTCCACTGTGCTTTCGGTAGCTCCTGAGTTCAAGATGACACCTGTGGTTTTCACATGGGGATCTCTGGCTGCCCTAGAGGCTGATTAACCAAAGGGAATAGTGTAAGGCATTCCATCCTCTCCAGTCCTGTCTAGCAGTGATTCAGAATTCAGTGACTATGGAAAGCCCTTGTATGTGGAACTTCAGTTTGAAACCTTCCATAAAGTTTTCAAGGAATCAATTCAATTATACAGCAGGCAGTTATTAAAGTTGCTCCTAATTTTTCTATGTGAAGAAGCATGTTCAACTTTGGTTGTATCTTGGATCAAGGTTATGTTTGCGGGCTAACCAGATAAAAAGAGGTAGTGTTTTCTCAACTTGTTAGCCCCTCAAGTTCTCCAGTTTCCTCCCTCTCAATCCATTTTTTTAAACTTTTAGTTTTACATAGGAGTATAGTTGATTAACAATGTCGTGTTAGTTTCAGGGGTACAGCAAAGTGATTCAGTTATACACACACACTTCTCTACTCTTTTTCAAATTCTTTTTGCATTTATGTAATACGGAGCAGAGTCTTTTCCATGTTATGTGATATGGAGCAGAGTCCCCAGTTGGTCCTTGTGGGTCATCCATTTAAAATAGAGCAGTGTGTACATGTCAGTCCCAGACTCCCTGACTATCTCTCCTCCCACCCTTCCCCTCTGGCAGCAATAAATTCAATCTCTAAGTCTGTACGTCTGTTTCTGTTTTGTAAATAATTTTAATTTTATCATTTTTTTTAAGATTCCACATATAAGAAATATCATATATATTTGTCTTTCTCTGTCTGACTTACTTCTCTCAGTATGACCGATCTATTTTGATATTTGTAAACAACTGAGAGGGCTTCCCAGGTGGCCCAGTCCTAAAGAATCTGCCTGCCAAGCAGGAGATATGGGTTCGATCCCTGGGTCAGGAACATTCCCTGGAGAAAGAAATGGCAACCCACTCCAGTACTCTTACCTGGCAAATCTCATGGACAGAGAAGCCTGCTGGCTGTACTCCATGGGGTTGCAAAAAGTCAGACATGACTTAGCGACTAAACAACAGCAGAAAATGTTCTTTCTGTGAACTCAAGTTGGCAAAAAATGTCATCAGTGAAAGTATTCTCACCTAATAAAAATGAAATCAAATATTGGATATACTGTAGTCTTTCTTAGTCTGTGAAAAGACTTAATCATGAAATTCTTGATCTACTTATCATCAGTACAGAAAATTGAGTGAAAATTGAATTATATTCTAATTGAATACCTCCTAAAGTTCTTGGAATGATTTGTAATCTTGTTAATTTGATCAGTGGCTGTTATGACCCAGTAATCATGTATTTTTATGTGAATTTTTATGTGAATAAAATAATAAATTAATTTTTTTCAAGTGTCATTGTATTTATTTAGCAATTTGATTACTAGGTACTCCAAATAAATTAATACAGATGGTTTAATAAAAACAAAAAAGGGAAAGCTATCAGGTCTTACAAAATACTGTGCAACTAACAAAATATCCATAGTTGCTACTATATATTGAATGCATGTCATGTACTAATGGAGAAGGCAATGGCACCCCACTCCAGTACTCTTGCCTGGAAAATCTCATGGGCAGAGGAGCCTGGTAGGCTGCAGTCCATGGGGTCTCGAAGAGTCGGACACGACTGAGTGACTTCACTTTCACTTTTCACTTTCATTCATTGGAGAAGGAAATGGCAACCCACTCCAGTGTTCTTGCCTGGAGAATCCCAGGGAGGGGGGAGCCTGGTGGGTTGCCATCTATGGGGTCGCACAGAGTCGGACACGACTGAAGCGACTTAGCAGCAGCAGCAGAATGTACTAATTTCTGTATTAACAGTGCCTGGCATACTTTAATAATAGGATGCATATATCCTAAATACACTATTTAATTCTCCCAGTAGGCCTGTGAGATAGGTATCATTGAGCACCATTTTACATATGAGAAAACCCACAGATGTGAATCTCCTGATGTCACTATTTAAGGAGTTACAAGAGGCAGAAGCACAAGTTGTCTCCAAATCAGTACTTTTAACTACTCTCTGGTATCACTTTTCTATAGAGTATTGGGTGTTAGTAATCAAAGTACACTAGCTTATTTTTTAATCACATTCAAGTGAAAAAAATGTATGGTCTATCATTCATAAAACATGTAACATGGGCTTTCCCTTTCTAGGAAAAGGAAGGATTTTTGGTAGGATGGGAAGATACCTGACTCACTCATTCTACTTTCCATTGAACCAGCTATGATAATTCAGATGTCAAGTTCAACACTCAGAAACTAAGGCTATTGGCCAATATTTGCTAATCTCTGGAAAGAATAACCTGTTAAGAAATACTCAGTGACAGGGGGCTTCCCTGGTGATCCAGTGTTTAAGAGTCTGTGCTTCTACTGCAGGAGGCATGGGTTTGATCTCTGATAGGGAACTAAGATCCTGCACACCTCGCAGTGTGGCCAAAACTGTTCTTTTTAAAAAGAAATATTCAGTGACAGAATAAATCTTCAGCTTCTAATATTCAAGGATGAACAAACAGAAAGATACAATGAAATTAACGAGAAACGGTCTAATAGTTCAGAAGTCTACACTACATGAGAAAAATGCTGTGTGAGAAAAAACATAGGTAGAGAAAAAAGAAGAAAAATAAGCTAGATGTTCTCTTTATAGTCTTGATAAATATGAGAAGCATGGGCTTGTGAAACAGGGTTGAGAAATGAGATAAAAGTGTTCTTATGGAGTGCCAGCAGACATGAAAAAAGATCTGACAGAAGTGAGAAGAGAATTCTGGGAACTTAAAAATGCAATAGCAGAAGTAAAATATGCTTTGAAGATAAGAAATAGAATTGATACTGCAGAAATTCAACTCAATGATGTAGAAGATGAACTGTATCTCTTTATGAATGCTGAAGTAATATTTTTTTTAAATGAGGGAGAAGAGGTTGATATGGAGAACAGAAACTAATTTTACATACACAACTTTCAGAAGAGACCAAAACAAAGGAAGGAATAAAAGAATATACAAAGTAAGACACTTTCCTGAGCTAAAATCATCACCATCATCCTCATCTTCAACCTCAACCTCATCATCATCACTACCTACCAGCATCATCATTACAATCATGTGAGTTGTGATTCAAAGAGCTTGACATTTTTCAGGGTGAATTATTCATAAAGTATTACATTGTTGCAACATTTTATTTTAGAGAATTAAAAACTGTAGTTCAACAAGGGAAAAAACTCATTGTGCCCTTAGATTATTCTTCATAGTACCTTATTAAAAAAATTCACCAGTTTTAAAAATGTGGAGTTTTAATGAAAAATTTTAATCCAAGAATTCTGCAGTAGACAAGAGATTGCTTTCTAACATGTTGTTCATGCTTAAAGGCAAAAACATAGGCATTTTTAGTTATGGAAAGATTTAAAAGAAAAATAGCACTTTTGTAACTTCTAGCAACTGTGCCTGAAGACATATGACAGCTGCCCAAAAGATGAATCAGTTTTACCTGAGAATGAACACATTTAATCATTAAAGAACTATAGAGTTCAAAATACAGCACAAAATGTTAACTATAAATAATTGTTAAACTATAGTTATAAAATTAAACACAAATGTAACATGATGGAAAAATTCAATAAAAATAAAATTTTGATTTCACAAATTATACTTACAAGGATTGGAAAATGAGGATTAAAAGTATTTTAATTTCTTTTATTATATAGAAAGTCATTGCAGGGTACTTAATTTATACCTAAAAATTGCAATTTCAAATACACCTTTGAAAAATTTGAAGTGTATGGAAAGACATATTAATTAAGAATATATTCAGTTGCAGGTACACAATAGCCAGCTAATAGTAGCTTCAATTGGAGAAGGCAATGGCAAGCAACTCCAAAACTCTTGCCTGGAAAATCCCATGGACGGAGGAGCCTGGTAGGCTGCAGTTCATGGGGTCATGAAGAGTGGGTCACTTACTGAGCGACTTCACTTTCACTTTTCACTTTCATTCATTGGAGAAGGAAATGGCAACCCACTCCAGTGTTCTTGTCTGGAGAATCCCAGGGACGGCAGAGCCTGGTGGGCTGCCGTCTATGGGGTCGCACAGAGTTGGACACGGCTGAAGTGACTTAGCTTAGCAGTAGCTTCAATTACAGTTATTTAAAAATTTTTTCCATTATCAAGACTTACAGAGGTAGATAGTTTTTGTGTTGTTTCAGTAAGTAAATAATGTTGGGAGATATATCTCCAAGTCTTGGGCCTTCCCTCATGCTCACAAGATGACTGCTGTGACAGCATCCTGCTGACCGCATCCACGTAGGAGGAAGGGGAAAGGGAAAGTCAGTCACTCTAATAGGCTTCTGCTTATCTCATTGGCCAGAACTCTATTGAATGGCTTGCTGAACTTTTACTCATGCCCAGCAAATGTTAAATAAATATTTGCTAAATGGCTACATGAATAAAATATAGTATCTGAGGTTAAGACAAGTATATATTTCAATAAGTTAAAGACTGTTAAAATGAGCTGAAAAATAAAAGTACATCTAAAATAAAAGGACAAAGACATAAATAAAAGTAAAATTGTTATAGGAAAATTTTCCACACCCCTCTCATATTTTGAAAGATTAGAGAACCAAAAATCAAGGACAAAGACAGATAATGTCGTTTCAGTTCAGTTCAGTTCAGTTCAGTCACTCAGTCGTGTCCAACTGATTGCGACCCCATGAACTGCAGCACGCCAGGCCTCCCTGTCCATCACCAACACCCGGAGTTCACTCAAACTCACGTCCATCGAGTCAGTGATGCCATCCAGCCATCTCATCCTCTGTCGTCCCCTTCTCCTCCTGCCACCAAGCCCTCCCAGCATCAGAGTCTTTTCCAATGAGTCAACTCTTTGCATGAGGTGGCCAAAGTACTGGAGTTTCAGCTTTAACATCATTCCGTCCAAAGAACAGAGTTAAATAATAAGATTATCTAACAAGAATGAATTAATACATATTAAAAATAGAATACACATTTAAAACATTCACAAAGCATATAAAATTGAAGAATACAATGAAAACCTCAGTAGATTTCAAAATACAGATATAGAATAATTACATTTTCTGACACCTTTGACTTTTGATCAAATAATTTAAACAAAAATATTAAAATAATTAAAACAAATAATTAAAACAAAAATTGCATGATAATTTCTTAACTACTGAACTAAATAAAAAAATAAAATTATTTCTATAGGTCATGAAATAATACTGAGAAAATATTAAATTGTGGTATGAGGCTAGAATTATACTTATGGTCAAATTCAGTATTTTATGTGCTTTTATGATTAAGCAGAAAAGGAAGACAGTGACTTTTGCATTTCAAAACAAAAATACAAATTTAAGTAAAGTAGGGAGGAATAATAAAAATAAAAACAGATACTAAAAAGTTGATGAACAGAAGCATAATAATTGGCATTGGTTAAAAAGTTCGAGGGTCAATCTATTTAAAAATACTTATAAAATAGATCAAGAATAATAAAGGGAAAATGAGAGGGTACTCAAAAATAAAACTGAGAAATAAGAAATGGGCTATATAATAGACCTTCTCTATAAAATAGAGAAGAAATTTATTAGAGTTTTCTTTGTACAACTCTATGGCAATAAGTTTGAAAATCTGGATTATCTAAATTGAAAATGTAATTGACTCCATATGATTTAAAAAAAGGATGGAAGACTAAATAGAAAAATAGCTTTGGAAGAAAGTAAATGCGGTATAAAGAATTATTTCCACAAAGACTTATTTTACTGGTATTTTTTTCCACAAATTGTCAAGATATTGATAATTCTGATACTACATGAAAATTATAGAAATCACAGATCATAGATTTCTTTCAGAAATATAAAATCATAGAATGCAAATAATTTATTGTTCTAGTTTAACCTTGCTGTAATATCCAAATGAGGTAAAACAGAGCAGCATAGGTATAGAACTGAGATTTTTTTAATGTGTTTCTTGGCTACCTTCGTACATTATTGGGAATGTGTGTAAAAATTTCAGATTCCGAGGCCCCACTACTCACAGATCAGAGTCGTTAATTATGGGGCCAAGGAATATAGATTTTTTAATATTATTATCAATTTAATATAGTAAAGTATAGTATATAGCAGAAAATGAATTTTGAAACTCTTAGAAAATCTTTGCTTGCATTACATTTTAATAGAAGTGGCATTCAAACAGGTTCAAACAGTACAGAGAGTATAATGAAAAGTGTCCTTGACACTATCCCTCTGTACCATCTTGTTTAAATTCAGTCCCCAAAGGTAACATTCTAGTATGAAAAATGAAAATTATGTACACACAGTATCTATCTTTATCCATCTTTCAATATATCTACAAGATTGTCCAGACTATGTTCACTTCTTTGCAACTTGCTTTCTTTCATTTAATAATTTATATTGAAAATTTTCTGTATCAGCACACACAGATCAATCTATTTTTTTAATGGCAATATATTATTCTGTCAAAAACGCTTATACCCAGTCAGTCAGTTAAGTCGCTCAGTCGTGTCCGACTCTTTGCGACCCCATGAATCGCAGCATGCCAGGCCTCCTGTCCATCACCATCTCCCAGAGTTCACTCAAACTCACGTCCATGGAGTCAGTGATGCCATCCAGCCATCTTATCCTCTGTCCCCAGTACTAGACATAAAATAGATAACCAACTAGGACCTATGGTATAGCACAGGGAACTGTACTTAATATTTTGTAATAACCTATAAAGAGAAAGAATCTTAAAAGGAATATTTATATACATATATCACTTTGTTATACATCTGAAACTAATACAACATGGTGAATCAACTATTCTTCAACTTAAAAATGAACATAATTTGTTTAGCTAGTCTTCTGTTGGCTAATACATTGGTTACTTTGGTTTAGTTTTGCATTTTCTACATATATTTTGTGACTAGAGCTATATGGTAAATCCTTAGCAGCAGAATTGCTGGATCTAATATGCATGGACTTTTAATTTGATAACCATTGCCAAGTCCTTCTCTAAAAATAATAAGCGATATTAAGTGCTTATTTTGCATATCTTTGCCAGGACAGGGTGTTAATAGGCTTAAATCATAAATCTGAATTGTATTTCTTTAATTATCAAAGATCGTGGCATCTGGTCGGTCCCATCACTTCACGGCATATAGATGGGGAAACAGTGGAAACAGTGTCAGACTTTATTTTTGGGGGCTCCAAAATCACTGCAGATGGTGATTGCAGCCATGAAATTAAAAGACGCTTACTCCTTGGAAGGAAAGTTATGACCAACCTAGAC
>NW_011494889.1:403063-405718 GCF_000754665.1 Bison bison bison | reverse complement strand
AGGGGACGACAGAGGATGAGATGGCTGGATGGCATCACTGACTGGATGGACATGAGTTTGAGTGAACTCTGGGAGTTGGTGATGGACAGGGAGGCTTGGCGTGCTGCAATTCATGGGGTTGCAAAGAGTTGGGCATGACTGAGCAACTGAACTGAACTGAATTATCAAAGAGGTTGGGCGTGATTTCAAATTATGTTGTCCATTTATAGATTTTTTTTTTCCTCTTGTAAACTACTTACTTGTAACTGCTGCTTACTTTACCACTGGATTTTTTCTCTTTTTGTAATTGATTGCTTGAGCACTTTGTAAAATATGGAACTGATCTGTCAATTCATTATTTTTTATAACAAATTTCCATTTGTCTTTTGGCTATGAAGCATTTTTTTCTATTAGGGAATTAAAATTATTTGATACTCAAATTTATCTTTCTCTTCTGCCACAGTTTCTGGATTATGTAAATCTTCATTTTTTAAATTGTTCCTGAGGTGATACTTCTGCTTTCTCACATGTGAGATCTTTTACTATAGACTGATCCCAATTACAAATGTGTGTGAAAATCTATATTTCTGTAAACAATCAGTGCAACTGACCAACTACAATGAAATAGTCTGTCCTAAACTTTGAGAACGATTTACTCTAAGGGAATCCATTAATGCAGTGTTAGTCACACAGTCAAGTCCAATTCTTTGCTACCCATGGACTGCAGCTGCCAGGCTCCTTCATAGAATTCTCCAGGCAAGAATACTGGAGTGAGTATTCTCTTCTCCAGGGGATCTTCCCAACCCAGGGATCGGACTTAGGTCTCCCGCATTGAAAACAGATTCTTTACCGTCTGAGCCACAAGGGAAGCCCTAGTATATTATAACACATCAGTATTTCAAGACACAAAATATGGTAATTTCAACAGATGAAATATATATATATGTACATATATATATGCTACAAAACAATATATTTCTTTACAGATAAAAAGGAAACTCTTAGAAAACTAAGAATACAATACCTCTGTAGAAAATTAAGAATAAGTGTAATAAAATACTAGCCAGCATAATGCTTAATGGTGAAGCACTGGGGACAATTACAATTAAGTTTGGGAAGCTGGCCAGGATTCCGGCTGCTGCCATCACTATTTCGTATTGTTATAAATGTATTGTCCAGCACAACATGGTAGAAAATGAAAAGAGAGAAATGCATGAATATTTTATGAGAGAACAAAATTATCATTATTTGCAGATGACATAAATAAATACAAGGGAAATTCAAGGAAATCCAACTGAAGAACTGTTAGACTTAGTATAACTTTGGAAAGGGAATGTCTCAGTCTGTTGAGTTTGCTATAACAAGATATCATAGACGGAGAGGCTTAACAAACATTTATTTCTCCCAGTTCTGAAGTCTGGGAGGTTCAAGATCAAGGTGTTGACAGATACAACGTCTGTTGAGTCCCATTTTCTGGTTATAGATAGCTGTTTTCTTTCTGACCTCACATGGTAAAAAGGGGTCAGAGAGCTCTCTGGGCTTTCTTTTATAAGAACACTAATTCTAGTCAAGAGGGCTCCACTTTCAAGACTTAAACACTTCCCAAAGGCCTTACCTCCAAATACCATTACACTGGGGGTCAGGTTTCAATATATGAATTTGGGGGGTGAGGGCACAAACATTTAGTCTATAGCAGAGAAGCAGTTAAAAGTAAAGCTTAATTAATGGGGAAAAAGAGTTTCTTAGCTTCTCTCAGAATAATAATCCAAAGCAAAGTTATTGCAATACATGTGGAGCTTTTCCAAAGAAACTTCAAAGCTCAGTTAGTTATATAAAAGTAAATATGAACAAAAGAATAAGCTTGTCATGTTTGTCAATGGGATGGCTAAATACTTTAAAGATGTTAAATCTTCTCAGATTAATTTTTATCCTTAATATTATTTCAGTGAAAATCTCAATTTGGGTTGTAATTTAATAAAAGAATTCTGAAGTTTATTGCCAAGAATAAACCAATAGGAATAACAAAATGTATATTGTAAAGGGATAGTAGTGCTGAAGTGTTAGTTGCTAAGTTGTGTCTGACTATTTGTGACCCCATGGACTGTAATCTGTCAGGTTCCTCTGTCCATGGGATTTCCCAGGTAAGAATACTAGAGTGGGTAGTCATTCCCTTCTCCAAGGGGTCTTCCCCACCCAGGGATCAAACCTGGGTCCCTGGCATTGCAGGCAGATTCTTTACTGTCTGAGCCACCAACAAAGCCCAGGAGTGCTGAAGGAGAGACTTTAATCTATTAGGTTTCAATATGCTTCATGAGCCATGAAATTAAAAGACACTTACTCCTTGGAAGAAAAGTTATGACCAACCTAGATAACATATTGAAAAGCAGAGACATTACTTTGCCAACAAAGGTCCGTCTAGTCAAGGCTATGGTTTTTCCTGTGGTCATGTATGGATGCGAGTGTTGGACGGTGAAGAAAGCTGAGGGCCAAAGAATTGATGCTTTTGAACTGTGGTGTTGCAGAAGACTCTTGAGAGTCCCTTGGACTGCAAGGAGATCCAACCAGTCCATTCTGAAGGAGATCAGCCCTGGGTTTCTTTGGAAGGAATGATGCTCAAGCTGAAACTCCAGGACTTTGGCCACCTCATGCGAAGAGTTAACTCATTGGAAAAGACTC
>NW_011494889.1:402833-402963 GCF_000754665.1 Bison bison bison | reverse complement strand
CACTCTCCACTTTCACTTTCATCAAGAGGCTTTTTAGTTCCTCTTCACTTTCTACCATAAGGGTGGTGTAATCTGCATATCTGAGGTTATTGATATTTCTCCCAGCAATCTTGATTCCAGCTTGTGTTTC
>NW_011494889.1:401496-402733 GCF_000754665.1 Bison bison bison | reverse complement strand
CTGAAACTCCAGTACTTTGGCCACCTCATGCAAAGAGTTGACTCATTGGAAAAGACTCTGATGCTGGGAGGGCTTGGGGGCAGGAGGAGAAGGGGACGACAGAGGATGAGATGGCTGGATGGCATCACCGACTCGATGGACGTGAGTTTGAGTGAACTCTGGGAGTTGATGATGGACAGGGAGGCCTGGCGTGCTGCGATTCATGGGGTCGCAAAGAGTTGGATACGACTGAGTGACTAAACTGAACTGAACTGAATGCTTCATGATGATATTGCCATTAAAACAACATATGCCTCAAGGTAAGTTTCAAAACGTACTCAAGCATAGGTCTTTGGTGACTCATCTGAGACTCTTTGGGCTAGATGTGTTTTGGAATTTAAAATCTAGAGTTTAAACCTTCAAAAATTGTGAATCACTGTTACACACTTGAAACATATACTGTTGTATATCAACTATACTTAAATAAAAACAAATACAAATTGAATTTTAGTAAGGCGATTTGGTTATATCCTAAAAAATACTTAATTCTTCCAGTTGGTCTAGACAAGAATCTTCTGCAATGAAATTGAATAAGATACATCAAAGTGGTAAATAGTCTCTTACTGATTCAGCTCATGCTTTGTTCCCAAATGAATGTTTGCTTCAAACTCATGATTAAAAATTTTGGTGGGGTTGAGGGGACTTCCCTGGTGGTCCAGTGGGTAAAATTCTGTGCTCCCAAATGCAGGGGGCTGGGTTCCATCCCTGGTCGGGGAGCTAGATCCCATATACCCCAACTAAGAAATGCGCATGCCACAACAAAAAAGATCCTGGGAGCTGCAACTAAGATCCAGTGCAGTCAAAATAAATATTATAAACAAAAACCTCTGTTTCCTGAACTTTTGGAATTGTGGGTTACAGACTGTGGGACTGTATGTCTGTCAAAGGCTGTATGTATGTATGCCTGGAGCTGATTCTGAAATGGAGATTCGGTTGCAGGCTACTGGTTCAGATCAGATCAGATCAGATCAGATCAGTGGCTCAGTCGTGTCCGACTCTTTGCGACCCCATGAATCGCAGCACGACAGGCCTCCCTGTCCATCACCAACTCCTGGAGTTCACTCAGACTCACATCCATTGAGTCAGTGATGCCATCCAGCCATCTCATCCTCTGGCGTCCCCTTCTCCTCCTGCCCCCAATCCCTCCCAGCATCAGAGTCTTTTCCAATGAGTCAACTCTTCGCAGGAGGTGGCCAAA